>NW_004524785.1:206363-221771 GCF_000260255.1 Octodon degus | reverse complement strand
ATATAAAGGAACAATCTTATTTATTCCTAGTTTGCTGATTTTTATCTGTCTTGAGTCAGTTTACTATAGTTTTTATGGCTTTTATGGAAAAGTTGGTGGTCTAGTAGACATAAGATCAAGTAGACAGATGTATAGGTCATAAAAGTAAAGGTTAAAAGATTGAGCTGGTTGTGGACAAATAGGAACAACCACAGCCTAAAGGGAAGTGGCTTTTAAATTTTGTCACTGAGTCGGTACTGAACAGGAGAAGAAACCGGTGGGATCCACTCTCTCGGGAGCTTCTCTGTTGCTTTTGTCATGTACACTGAAGCACTTATACACAAGAATTTACTCTTCAAAATCAAGTTAGTGTTTCTCAGCCATCACCTTGATAGCTGCTACTAATTATATGTTGTAGTACTTGAATTTAGATGTCTGTGGAGAAGTAGAGAGATGGGCTCAGATTCCCTCCTTCCGTTTTTGGGATCTTAGAACTCATGAATCTGTGGTGGACACTTGTACATTATCTACCTTACATGCTTTTCAAAATTTATGCACATTCTCCCCATAATATAACTCTTCACAAACTATGCAGTTTTTGTTCTATTGTTTGATACTCCGTCCCATTTCTCTTAGTTTTAAATTTAGTCTTTCAGATAGATAATAGCTTCAGAGTTGTATAATGAATACACCAAAGATAAAAATTACTGAAAGTGTAATCATTGTATCCTAAAATAAAAAAGTAGCAGTCCGATAACATTTAACCAGTGCGAGCCCAAAGTATATTCATTTTCTTTTTCTTTTTTTATGTATTTAGTACGGGGTCTACAGGGTCTCACTACACAGATTGGACTGGTAGTAATCCTCCTGTTTTCAGCCTCCCAAGCTCTGGGATTACAGGTGTGCACCACCACGCCCAGTCTCAATCAAGTTCTCAGTGTGCCCCAGGGGAGGGTGAGCATGACATGCTGGGAATCGAACCCCAGAACTTGCTTCTGCCTAAGCAGGTGCTTTAGTCAGCTGAGCTATCTGGCTGGCTCTCACAAAGTATATTTAAATACAATCTAGTGAAGCATAATAAATAAGACAATGAGGTTTTGGAATGGAAAAAAATGTTATAAATAAAATCAAGTCTATAGTCATCTAGCTCCAGCACAAAGTTTAACCAATAATTTGATGTTTATAATTGATATTTATGTTATAGAATTAATTAAAAATGGGTACACCTTGCAATCATAATATTAAGTAAAATAAATCAAAGACACAATGTAAAATGTTGCATGGTTTGTCTGATGTGAGAAAACCAAACTACAAAGAAAAATAAACAGACAATAAAATAAAAGATAGACATTTTACAGAAGGGAAGGGGTCCTATCTCCCAGAGATGGAGGACAGGGTAGGGAAGTGAAGAGAACAGGATTAAAAATGTATTAGGACATGTGATGCACATTTTTCCTCATGGAGAATATTGTCACTATGTACTGCAAATCACGTAGAAGAAAATAAAAATTAAAACCCTAAAATATTTCAGTTCATCAGAATTTCAGGCAAATGGATGACAAGTTATTTGAAGAAAAATTGTATATAAAAATTGTGTTTGTAGAAATTTCAGAACATCTAAATCTCCAAATAGAAAATACACATTCCAAATAGAATGATCAAAAAGAGAAGGCCTGAGATGATTTCACCAGCCCCACAATTGCAAACTGTTCATTCTGGTTTTTAATAGTTGATTACAGAAGTTGAACGCATAACTACTTCATTTGGAACTGCTAAACACCACACTATGGGGAACATCAGAGCAAGGGGAAGTGGCAGCAATCTCAGCGCATCTTCAAAGGAAGAAAAACAAGCCTCCTTCCTTTCTCCTGTAACAGCGTCCCATATGCAAAACTATAGGAAAGAAGGGTACTTAACTCCAGCCTGTATCAGTGCTATATTCTGTGTGAAAAAGACCCTGAAAATACAAATTTATTTTATCAGCAGGAATACAAGCTGCATAGAGAGACCCGGTAACAACCAAATACATTTTTAAAAGTATGCTTATTTTTATTACTATAATTACTAATATTATTAGCATTACATTGACCCTTCAACAACATAGATTTATATTGGTGTGGTTCACAGTCTTTCCCTGAGATTGGCAACAGTTTAAAACACAGGTGACATCTGTGCCTGCCAATATTAAAAATATATGACAATGCAAGATACATCATAAATTTATAAATATATGTAGGTTATAAAGATAATAGCCCATTTTATCATTTACTGTCATGAATTTATTATAAAATGCCAAAATTTACTAAAACCTTCACACATAAGACAGTACCTTATGTCTGAGTTCAAGAAAAATGTAAATAAGTATAAACATGCAGTATTCAACTATAATCGCAGGAAAGGAATATTAGCACACACTATAATTCTTTTACCTCGCTTATATTGAGCTCTTGATGGAATGGAGTTTTGTATGTTGTTTCCCTTCTAAATTTCCCCATATAATTAATATAAAGTAGGTACTCAATAGTTATTGAATTAATAAATGTTTATTCGACTGATTTCTCCTTTTATTATATTTCCATTAAAAGAGGATGTATATGAAATAACATACTAAAACAACAGCCCACAATGTAACTTCAAAACTAATATTGGTTTAAAACTTTACCAAATTGTGGGCTGGCCAGATAGCTCATCAGACTAAAGCACCAGCTTAGGCAGTCACAGGGACTGAAGTTCATGTCCTGGTGTGCCATGCTGGCCCTGCCCCTGGGGCACACTGAGACAGCAATTGAGACTGGGCGTGGTGGCACACTCCTGAATCCCTTATGTCTGAGTTCAAGAAAAATGTAAATAAGCATAAACATGCAGTATTCAACTATAATCGCAGGAAAGGAATATTAGCACACACTATAATTCTTTCACCTCACTTATATTGAGCTCTTGATGGAATGAAGTTTTGTATGTTGTTTCCCTTCTAAATTTCCGCAGATAATTAATATATCTGCACTTGGGAGGCTGAAAACAGGAGGATCACTACAAGTCTGATATGTGTAGTAAGACCCTGTACACACTCTCTCTATCTATCATCTATCTATCTATCTATCTATCTATCTATCTATCTATCTATCATCTATCTATCTACCTATATATATCAAGTTATAAGGCTATTTCCAGGATAAAATTGTCAATCTTCTTCCATTTTTTCCTAAGAACCTTTGTTCAGTAGTGGTGCATTCAGCAGTAAGTAGCAGAAAATCTGAATTATACAATCGTAAAGGAACAATGTTTGCACCAGTAAGTCTGCAGGAGTTTGGAAGTTCTAGATACCGTGTAGAATATACTGGGCTGCCTTGTTATCAACACAAAATCTTGTCTCCCATGTGTCTTTAGCAGACTTCTTACGATTCCTTAAGCAGTGCCAGGTCGTGCTCTCGCCCATGGTTAATTGCCGACAAGAAGGAATAAGGACGTTTTATTAGAGCCCATTCATTATTTATTTCTTGTTCAGGGGCAGAGAAATGACTCTTCTAGTAAAATTCTCCCTACTAACACCTGAAAATACAACTCCCTTAACAAAAAAGAAATAAGTTCAGTTTGCACTTTGCTTAGCATTTAGCAGGATCTACCCTAGCTCTTTCTTACTTCTAGACTTAGAGTAAATTCTTTTCTAATTAATAGAAGTTTTAAAAAAGCACAGTATTAAAATAACCACTAGCTTTATATTTAGACATACATATATTAAAGTTATAGATTTCACACTAGACTGGTGATCTTAGGGAAGTTATCTAATTGATAATTGGTTCATGTCCTTTAATTGATTAGAATAAACCCTATGTCATGAGCTCTTTTGATGATTCCTATAAAAACATGCACCTGCTTGTCAGAACAAAAAATTTAGGATGAAGTTCTATTTTTCACAGTGTGTGCATATGTATTTATTAAAGCAAATGCACTTATATTGCAACAATATTGCCATAGAACCGACCTGGCTCATGATGTACATAATCTCATATGTACGTGGCCTTCCTGAGAGAACACTGCAGCACACAGAGAGGACAGTAGGGTTTCTCTCTTGTCACTCCGTCTCTTGCTCACACTCTTTTCCAAGTGTTTCCGACTCTCATACTAAACATCATTAGGTGAATGCTGCCTGG
Source organism: Octodon degus (assembly GCF_000260255.1). Lineage (NCBI taxonomy): Eukaryota > Metazoa > Chordata > Mammalia > Rodentia > Octodontidae > Octodon > Octodon degus. The sequence goes on along the minus strand of NW_004524785.1, from coordinate 217,641 downwards.
TTACAGGACAGTTAGTAAGTGGAATCTCTAGTAATTTAAAGAAATATGTTTCAGATGTTATGCAATGAAAATAGGAAGAAAGGGACCAGGGAGATGGCTCAGTAGAATAAGCGCTTCCCTGGCAAGTGCAAGGGTCTGAGTTCAATCCCCAGTTTAGCCAAAATAAATAAATAAATAAGTAAATAAGCCAAGATTCCATTGAAAGTAAATACCTCCCCAGTTCTGCCAAAAAAGAAAAAAGTAAATAAATAAATAAATAAATAAATAAGTCAGTATTGGAAAAGAGCTTGCAGAAAATACAACCAAAAGGTTCAGGGCTTTCACAACCCACAGACACTAAAGAAGGCCAACAAAGAAATTCTTGGAAACAATGTCTACACATAAGTTAATTTGAAGCTTGAAGAATATGATGGAAGAAGTCGTCCTTCTACTAAAGAAATGCCTTTGAAATAAAGCAACATACCGTATTTCTCAGTTGGAGTGTGGACTACTTTCCCAACTCATCATGAGGACACAGACAGGAAAAATGACACAGCTATTTTGCCATTTAATTAAAATATATGCTCTAGTATGAGCTACATTTTAAAATATTGTATTACTCAAAGTCTGATAAGGAAAATATTGCATCATATTCTTGCTGTTTAATTGATTTAAAATGTTTGGGGCATTCTGACATTGAAGAAGTCTAAAAGCAGAAAGGAGTTCCTAGGACAGAATGTTATTTTTGCGTTTATTTCTCAAAATGTTAATATGACTTTGGAAAAAAATTTTTGTTCTCCTCTCTTCTTCCACTCCCATTACTTCTCTATATAAAACTTAAATTGCCTACATTCTCCAAGGTCAACTCTGATAGATTAGGTTTGTTATTTAATTCAATTCCCTTATATGATGTTATTTATGAGTCCATTTATGGACTACATATATGCGTTGGCATTATTTCAAAACTGACATTCTATTTATGCAACTCAAGTGATTCACTACAACAAAATGTACATCAAAGATAAACTACAGTAAAATTGTTACCACAATCAATATTATATTTTATCACCCCCCCAATTAAAAACCCTGTACTCTTTAACTGTTACTCCCTAACTGTATCATTCTTCTCAGACTGAGACAACTCCTGATACACTTTTTGTCATTAGGGGTTTGCCTATTGTGGATAGTCTTATAAATTGTGTCATGCAATATGTAGCATTTTGTGATTGGCTTCTTTCATTCAACATGTTTAAAGCTTCATTGACACTGCAGCATAAATCAATAAGTACTCTGTTCCTATATGTGGTGCACTGATGCTCCATAAATGTACCATACCATAATCCTTTCATCAGTGGATGGAAATTTGGACTGTTTCTATTCTTGTATAATGAATAATGGCATTCAATGTTGTTATACATTTTTATCTGCATATGTTTTCATTTCTCTTGCTTGCCTAATTAAAAGAAGAATTTCTAAGTCAAAGATAACTATTGTCTTAGTTACTCTTCTCTCATTGCTGGGACAAATACCCGACACTCAAAATGAAGGAAGGAAAGGTTTATTTAGCTCACAGTTACTGGAGGTTTCAGTCCATACTCATCTGGGTCCAAGGCAGAGCAGCACATTAGCAGAAAGCAACCTTTCATGGCGGCGGCAAAGAGCAAGAGTGCAAGGGAGGGGTAGCAGCAGCTCAAGCAGCTAGCTTCTCTTCCCACCTTACATTGTAATGCAAATTACCTGCCCCAGGGTAGGGGAAGTACTCACACCTATGGGTACTTCCCAGTATTTACCCACCTATGGGTAATCCCAGCAGTACTAAAACCCACAATCCCAGCCTTGGATCACACATAATCCCAGTGGATAGTGAGTTAACACAAACTCTAGAAGTCCTCACTCCATGATTGCATGAGGCTTTGGGGGGACAACTAGACACAAACCATAAAAACTATGTTCTTAAATTTTAAAGGAAGATCTAGAATGTTGTCTGAAGTTGCTGTATTGTTAAACATTTCTCCATAAACACATTAATTTTCTGGTTGCCTGCTTCTCACCAACACTTTTAATTATCTGACATTTAATTATAGTCATCAGGGTGGGTGTTAAATAGTATCTCATCTAAGTTTTGATTTCTTTCCTCAAGGATTAATGATTTTCATGTGCTTATTGGCAATTTGAACATCTTCTTACATAAATATTCAAGGCATATTTTAGTTGTGGTATTTGTTTTTCATTACAGAGCTATAATTTTTTACATATTCTAAGTGAAAGTAATTTTCAGGTATAAGATTTGCAAATACTATCTCTTGCTCTATTCATTTTCTTGTCATGTCTGTGGTATCCTTTCAAACACAGACTTTGTTGATTTGATTTAAGTTCAGTTTAGCACTTTTTACTTTGTTGTTCATACTTTTGACATCACATCTAAGAACCCAATGCCAAATATATGATCATAAAAATTGATCTCTATATTTCCCTCTGAGGACTTTTTAGTCTTCCTTTTGCCTTTATTTCTTTACTTTATTCTAATCATTGTACCTGGTGTGAGGATAAAGTCTTATATCGGGATGGTCATCTAATTCATAAGAAAAAATAGACAGAGACAGGGGCCTGCAATCTTGCACAGACTTTGGGCGTAGCAATTTAATGACAGCTTGAGTCCAAATAAAACGTGAAGAATGCCTGGGAGTGCAGCTCACTGGGAAGGTCCTGGCTTTAATACACACTAATTTTTTAAAAAGTGTACCCTGATGTTTCTTATCCAATCGCCAATCCAAGCCTTATGCCCTGCCATTCAGTACCTGTGAGTGTTGAAAATATTTAAATGGAGCAAATTTTATTTAATTTCTTTTCACTCATAAAGTGGTGCATTACAAAATTTGCAGAGGTTTTTGAAACCTAAATCGTGTGATTACAACGATAATAGTGAAAACACAGAGGTAAGCTGTTTTTAAAGTCAAGGAAGAAGAATTTCAAAAGTATACCTTGGAGAATGGAACAGAAGAGAAAATACAGTACAAAAAAGAAAGTCACTGTCCTTTCACTCAATATGGATTTCTGAACTTCATTATGTTTTATACTCGAGCGCGTACTGCTCAGACACAGCAAGTGAAATACACGCAACCCTTGCTCTCGCGGATCTGGCACTCTGTGCGGTGGACTTCATGGATAATTGGAAGTGGCATTTTCAACTCATGGTGTCTCTTAAGGAAACTTGCTGAAAAAGGTGTATCTTAGTTATTTTTCCCAATATAATTGTTCTCACAACATGGAATCTTAATGGCAACCACTGACCAATTAAGACACAATTAAGTAATTTAGATAATGTCTTACTTGGGCCAGCAGCTGAAATCCATGGTACTTTTGGCAGTGAGAAATTTCTAGTATTTTCTTGTTGTACCAAACAAAAGGGTTTTTATCAAGTATTTCTTATTTCTCCCTTCATTATCCCCACCTCTCATTGTAAATATTCTAACACATGGCAATGATACAACAAATGAAAAATGACCTAATTAGGGTTGATGAGATAGCTCAGAGGGCTAAACACCTGCTTAGGCAAGCACAGGTACAAGGGCTCAGTCCCCGGGTGGCGCTGGCCCAGCCCTCAGGTGCGCTGAGCCCACGAGTGGAGTCCTAGCTTAGTGGCATCTGTCTGTAATTGCAGCACTGGGGAGGCTGAAAACAGGTGGATCACTATGAGTCTGAGCTTTGTAGCAACACCCTGTATCAAATACACAAATACATTAAGGGAGGGTAAACCTCTCGGATCCCCCTTCTGTCGCTCTCTCAGACAGCTTTCTTTCATCCAATAAATACTCTGCTCTTAACTTCCATTTGTTCCTAAAATTCATTCTTCAGGTTTAGAGAATGGGGACTTGTCTCAGGTATCTTTCAGGTTAGAAGTTTCATTCCCCTATATCAATGGTGAGATATAAGAGTCTATCTCACCCATACAATGAGGAAGCAAGCCTGCACTGCTGGGTTTTATCTGTGTTGTGGGTTTGTTAATGTCTAGTTTTATCCATGCTGTTTTGCTTCCTTCTCTTCTATTAAACAATCTCTTTCTCCTTTCAAAGCCAAATGAATGATACAAAAATGTAACTAACAGCACATGAGGCTGCTGCAACTCTATCACTTTACTCTTGAATATTATTTGAACCTTGGCCTGCCAAATAGCTCAGCAGATTAAAGCAGCAGGCATAGGACCCAGGGGTTCAGTCCCCAAGCCTGTCATATGGGCCCTGCCCCCGGCCCTGAGATGGCAATTGAGACTGGGCATGGTGGACTGCACCTGTAATCCCAGCTCTTGGGAGGCGGCAAACAGTGAATCACTATGAGTCTGATCTAGTAGTGAGACCCTGAACACCCTGTAGATCCTTCTCTAAAATAAATAAAATAAAATAAAATAAAATAAAATAAAAAATATTCCGTCACCTTCCCCTCCCCAAGCCTGCAGATGGAACTGTTGCAGGCAACTAAATTAGATAGAACTATTATAGGCAGTCAGACAGGGCTAGGCCTTCAAAGGAGATAACACAAAAGACAAGATACCTTACAACTGTGAGAGACAGATGCTCCCACTGTGGGCCAGACCTAAAAACCAAAGATCCATCAAATACTGACCTCGCGAGGATAAGCATCTGGGATTGATCATCACCTTGAGGAACCAGGAAGAGTCACTAATTCAACCAGCTGGCTACTAGATAAACTCCTATTCTATATTTGTTCCCACTTGCTACATGACTTGCTTCCCCATTTGGTCCTGGACTTAATCAATTTTACCTGAGAAGTGGTGCTTGTAATCTCATTGGTTAACCATAGTTTTGTCCCACCTCATGTCTGCCTGAGCGAGTTCCCATGTTCTCCACCTTAGCCCTGCATGGTTTTACATTATAAAAGTCCCTGGATGAGACAGCTTTCTGAGGATCAGCCACTCAGTGTCCCCCTCCTGTCCCTCTTTCAGATAGGAGCTTTCTTTCCCCCAACAAATATATTCTGCTCATAAAAAAGAAAAATGATCAAATTTTTATTTCGATTCACATAGAACTATAAAGAACTAATCTCACTGGGGTATGCAATGCACGATATACCAAGTTTTATGGTTTATGTAATGTACAAAATACAGGACACTTGGTATGAGTAGATGTATTTCAAAAGGAATAGAAATTTCTTATAAAGAGGAGCCTTGCAACTTCTTATAAGCTGCAGAAGCTTACTACACTATCAGAGCAAATCTATGGGTGCCTTGATTTCTATGCTCATACCCTGCTTCCCTGACATTTCTTAGCCAGTTGAAAAGATCTAAGGAAACATTATGTACACTGCATCCTGTTTGAAACCAATTTGTCTCTACACTCCAATTGGAGCACAGGATCACATGGGGCAACAGGTTGTCTCCCAGATACCTAGGAGTGACTTCAAATCAACATATGGTATCTCTTTTGAATCCATCCAATAGCAGTCATTAATCAAAAAGAATCCTTATGTTCTATTTATGTTAGTTCCTGCTGCCATGTCTGCAGTACACGGTGATTGTATTTCTTGTGGACAGCAGGCCCGTGTTATGACCCACCTCAACTCTTTTGCACCATTTCTTTTAGTCATTTCTCAATCCCCTTTTCATTTGGAAAAGAACTCTTTCCCTGCATCCTATTACTGATACTTTACTTTTCTCTTTATTTATTTTTTAGCTTACTCACACAAGAGAAAGCAAAAAAATACTTAAGTTTCTGTGTCTGATTTATTTCCCTTCACAGTACGGCCTCAAGTATACCCCTTTGCCTCCAAGTAACTCAAGCTTTTTTAGGGCAGAGTAGTGCTCTATCGTGCATAAGTACCACATTTTTTCATCCATTCATATTTTGTGGAGTGTATAGGTAACTGCCAAGATGTAGCTATTAAACTTGAGTATGCTTGTGTGAAAGGAATCACTATGCTAGCCCTACTTAACACTTTAAAAAAAATCCTTTCCTCATCATCTTTAAATGTGTCTAATTCTTCCTAGCTTCCTCTTCTCTTCCTGTACATTAAATGGAAGCTTGAGGATATATAAGTCATTTATCACCCTGGAAAATGAAGGTTAAAGCAGGTCCACCTAGTATTTTTAGTATATGTGCTGCTGAAGCGAGCGCCCACCTAGCATTTTTAACTTCTGCACTTAACAATCTCTGCTTTCTCTACACGATCATGTATATTAAAGAAATACAAAAGAAGAAACAATATGAGGGGAAGATTGTAAGTTCGTCTCAACAGAACACGAGGAACTCACCAAGTATTGTCAGCCTATCTGTCTCTGGGTCTTGTAGGGACCAATGGCCAATGAAGTGTCATACAGGGCTTGGTCTAGAAGCTGAGCCAGCAAGCAGCCTGGTACAAAGAAGAGAGCCCTTTGGACAAGAGCAGCAGGGTCCACATTCAGGCCCTAACCCCTTCCAATCACACTGTTTTGCTCACTAGATTGTCTTCATTACTTCATCTGTAAAACGAGTGTGCCAGTATGCACTCCAGAAGACCACTCCGTGGATCACTAGCGACCCTACGTGCAACCTACATGATGACATTATGCACACAGTGCTCTTGGTCTCAGTCTTCAAGCACACAGACCTCATGACACGAGACAGTCAAGAAAACCAATCTGAAGGAGACTGCAGCATTCTGGTGCCTTGGCCTCTTGCAGATCAGCCAGTTAGATGCAGCGGGTACGACGGTGGCTCTTTCTCACCCGTCATCATTTGTCACCTAGCACAAGTAAGGTTAACAGAATTTTGTTTATCACTGACATAGCCATATATTCTTAGCCATCAAATATGTGCAGGAGCAAAGTTAGAAGGATCACTGGGGAAAAGTGATGCAGGGCTTGGGCTTCTAGAACATAGATGATGTTCATGAGCTACTAACATGTGTTGCATGCACATATATTTGTATATATTTATAAGTGCATATAAAATACAAATGTTGGTCTGGGAGAGAGCTGGTGACCTAAGCACCTGCCTGGCAAGCACAAGGTCCCAAGTTCAATCCCTGATACTACATGCCATGCTGGCCCTGGAATCTCGGGTGTACTCTTTTAGCCACCGAAAACTGGGCATGGTGGTGCACACCTGTGATCCCAGTGCTGGGGATGCTGAGACAGGAGGATCACTGTGAGTCTAAGCTGCATTGCAAGACCCTGTACTAAATCAGGAAAGAAAAAATTTAAAATGCAGATGTTAATATATTAATATTAAGCAATATATTGCATAATATAAAAATTATATCCATGTATTGAAGAGATAGTAATGTTTGGTTAGTTGGCATTGATCTTTATCTAATTGAGGCATTTGCATAGTCATATAAGGTATACCTTACCTTAACATGACAGGGTCTGCCAGACTGTGTGGAACCAGAGAAGTAAATCTTTGCCGCGGTAGTAAAAACACTGTCAAAGATGTGCTCTAAAGAGAACAAAGCCATGGCTATTCATTTTCAAGTTCTCAAAAAGTTGCATAATGCCCAAAGTAACTGTTTCGACATAGTAATGTACATTTGCCTAGAATATAAGTAAGCTTTCATACACATAGGTCTGCAAAACATTCTAGCTTTAAAAATATTTAAATAAATTTGTTGTAAATTATAAATTTTAAATCATGATGTTAATAACTGATTTAAGAGATCTGAAAATTCTGAATAGAATGAAGTTCTAAATTTTGCAGAAAACTTGCTTCACTCTCATTTACATAGATACAAACATTGACACATAGCAAAAACACAACATGAATATTTCCGGCACAAAATTTTAGAAGATTTAATTAATACATGTCTCCCATTAAAAACACACAACAGATGTTCATCTAAAAACGCATATTTTTAAATTAGAATTTTCCGCAAGTGAAAGTGATTTACCCACTCCAGGTTACAGACAAATTATGTCACTTACATGATAATCAGTCACAACTTTAATTAGAAGTTGTCATTCAACTCAGCACACCAATCTCTGGAAGAGATCAAGGGACATTTTGTACAGCTGCTCCCTTGCTTTGCCTGTCATCTTGGCCTGACTTGGAATTCCTCTCCCCCACCTTTCCTCTCTTAGATAATCCCCCTCCTCCTTTCCTCACTCCCACTGAGCTGTCAAGAGTGGAAGCTCTGTGGTATGAAATCATTGTCTCTGTGACTCTAAAATAGGAGAGATTGCACTAGATTTTGATCAAACAGAATCATTTATAAGATAGATGCAGCGAGGAAAAAAAAAAACCTTAGGGAATATTATTTTCCCTCCAAAGCATCAGGGTTGTGTAAAATATGGAGACAAAGAAACATGTTGCAAAGATTTTTTTTTTGCTCTTTATTGCATGATTATGGTTTATACTGTATAGTGTTCTTCTGCTATTCAGCCCCACCTCACAAAAATGTTACTTAGGAATATATAACTCCAATAAATGAAAGGTAAAAATGAAGGTCATACAAATCACAGATTTCACTTGACTTAGCACCAATGACTAAACAATGAAAAGAAAGCTGTGACTTATTTTACAGAGGAGAGGAGAGATCTAGGGGCGACGCATAAGATTGCCATCATCGGGTGCTAATGAAAATTGGGTAGACTTCTTTGCTGCTTGCAATTCTCCTTGCTGCCACTCTCAAAGAGATGTATTTATGTGGTGCCACAGCCCATTACAGTATTTGCTTCTGCACCAAAACATGCCTTTTCCAGGGCTGAAGTGAGAGGACCAGGCCACGGCACTTGTGCTTTAGAGGAGACTGCTTAGTGAATCCTACTTAGAAGCTTTTGCTGAGACCACTTAAGTAAGAATTTGTATACTACAATCATAGCCCAGTCTTGAGGCTGTCCCACCTTTCGCTGTGCTTGGAATGGAGCACCACCATTTTCACATGCTTTCTTCACTGGTCAGTGTTTTAGTGTAAGAACTCAAAAGAAGAAATAAAAATAGAAAGGTATAACACAACTAAAATGAAAGCAAGAACTTAAGGATTAAACAACAAAGAGAGGGCAAGGAGAAAAGCTAGGAAATATGGCAGGGGCAAAACCATACATTTATAAGCACAAGATGGTTAAGGTAATGGTCTTGAGAATCTTCAGCAGGTTTTTCAAACTAGCAGTTCGTTGGTAGGATTCTCACGCTGACTGACTATGTACGCTGGTACCTGTGAACTAAGCAACTGCACTGAAGATGGCAATGAGTAATACTAGGGCTATGCTTCAAATGCCTGTCATTCTGGTCTTCTAAATACATACTGCTTCTCATGTCATATCAATTACTGCTATACTATCACTCAAGTAAATGTTTGTTTAAAACAAAAGGGTAATAAAATAAGAGATAAGAAATAAAAATATCATAGGACTATCCTGCTACAATGCTGTATATGGTTATATTTTTAAATTTCTATAAAAATATGTAATTGTTTATTCATATTTTTAAAAATTTTTTAAAACATTTTTTCTCCATATTCTATAGGGACTTAAAGTTTAACATATCAATAATTGATGGAAAAATACCTGTTCCATGTTATGCTTAAGAGGCTTGATATTCAGACAGAGTGAGTTCAGCTCAACTGCCTATGTTATAGGGTAATAGTATCATATAACATGCAAAGAAGAATGGTACCAAGATTCCACTTCCAAGAAGTAGTGACGGTAGGAGCAAGTTATGGAAATGCTGGCCATTTTTATTTCTGGATTTATGGAATGTAGTCATTGTCTTCCTTGACTATGAATGCTAGCATTTTGAAAATGGGAAATGAAAGAAAGAAGATTATTTACATAATGACACTCTGCACCCAGATTTTAAAATTATTTATGCCCTGGTTTTGAACATATAATCACTTTCTCAGTCTCTGGACACATATGCAGGAAACGATGCATTCATTTATAATTTATTCATGCAATTTTAGCCTTCTAAAATTGCATCTATATCCATAATCTCTGGGTGAATATAAAGCACAGAATATGCAACAGCAAAGTCATACCATGAAATCACATTCATAAAATGTTATGACTTTGAGAACCTGACGATCAAGTAGTAAAATGTTTTCATTGTAATATTATTAGGTTGTCATGTTAATTACTAATAAACCATTATTCATAAATAATATACACATAATTTATGTATGTATATGAGAGAGAGAGAGAGCAATTGTACAATGAAAACAAAGAAAAAAGGTAAGTGAAAGAGACCAAATGATTAGTAGGTTGATGAGAAAAATGTCAAAAGTTGCTACAATATGTGAACGGAAACATTATCTAGACTCTTTCCGGGCTCGGTGGGTTTTTAAGTGCGTTGATACATAGTATGCATATAGAATGGAGACTTCAGAATGGTTATTGGACTCGTGTTGGGAAAAGTGAGGTCTGATTATGATGGGATGTTGATCACAGGGACGCAACAGGAGGGAGAGTGGACAACACGTGTAGAAAGAACTATTTTAAATGCAAAGCATTAAAGAGGAGAGAGAGATAATATCTTCATAAAATCTATGCATGCATTGCCTTAAAGAAATATGTCTTGGAGATTTTCTTTGACTAATGTGTCTGCTGTGTACTATTTCTCTTCACCTACTGCATTTCTCACAAACCTGTCTCTTTAAATTTTTGTTTTAATTTTTTATTTATTTGTTTATTTGGTACTGGGTCTCACTATGAAGCTCACATTCATAGTGATTCTTCTGTCTCAGCCTCTCCAGGCATGCACCACCATGCCTGGCTTGGTGGCCAACACAGTACACCCAGGGTTCAGGGCCCAGCAAGCATGCAGTACTGGGGATCGAACTCAGGTCCTTGCACTTTCCAGGCAGGTGCTTAGACTTCTAAGCTATCTCCCCAGCCCACAAACTTGTCTCTTTAAATAGAGATGGGAGATAATTTTCAGAGGAAAAGGCATTACAACCAATGTCCTCAAATAATTATTATTCCTTGGCAGATAAAATTAGTGGGGCTAAGAATGAGAATTATGATAAGAATTATGAAGAGCTATCATGTAAAGGCCACCAATGTGTCTGAGATTATCCTGTCTCATCTGCCTGTGTACTGCCTCCGGAGAGGCTCAAATATTCTTCTCTCCAAGGGCTCAAAAGCAAACTGAACATATGAATTAGAAGATAGACAAAAATTATTCAATCAGGACTCTCTTCATATATTAAGTGTCTTCACATAAAACTAGATTAAAAAACATTTAGTTATCTTTTTTATTTTTTTATTTATTTGAGAGAGAGAGAAAGAGAGAGAGAGAGAGAGAGAGAGAGAGAGAGAGAGAGAGAGAGAGAGAGGTGTGTGTGTGTGGCCAGCTCAGCCCACCAGGGGGCGGGG
>NW_004524785.1:163864-206263 GCF_000260255.1 Octodon degus | reverse complement strand
CAAGTTCATATAAAATAGAAATGCAAATTTCCCAGCCATAAGGATTATTATATAGTATGATAGTTTACCAAAAGGAATTCCAAAATGGATTTCTCTATGTAATTCTAATGATATATTCTACTATTAATGTGTTTTTGATACAAGGTCTCAGTATATACTTCATCCTGGCCTTGAACTCACTAGGCAGCCCAGTCTAACTGTGAACTCTCACATACATCTTCTTGCCACAGCCTCCCGAGTACTGGGATTACAGGCATACACCACTATGCCTGGCTCTACAAGTAATATTAGAGTATGTGTAATGATACCTAACTGAAGCTCTGTTCCAACAACTAATACTTGTGTTTGTCACTTGTTGTTGTGTGACTTATGCTTTTGACTTTTGTGAGTTCTCACCTTGGATTAATATACTATGTATGTAATCTGAGACTTGTTTTTATTCTGTGTCATATTTCTACTAATGCTTGCAAAATGGATTTTATTCATATTACTGAAAAATTGATGATCTAATGTTTTCTGAGGATTATGTTGTTTTATTTCAATATATGCTTTCATGGAGATCTAAACTATTTTTATTCCTTTTAAAATTATGAAACTGCCCTAGCATAATCATGAGTATGACAGGTAAAGGAGCATTCATGACCGGAAAGGATTACTTTGATGTTGACTCTGAAGATTAATATTAACTTTCTCCTACATTTCCTAAGATTGCTACGAATTTCTTCAAACAAGCATATGCAGCTCACTGTTCCTGTAAATAAGCATATACAAGTTATCTATCTCAGTGGATAGTAGTGCAGCCACTTAAATATGTAAGTAAAAAATGTTTATATAGACTATTTCTATACAAACATACCTAAAAAATTTTTGTGAAATTATTCTAATTATCAGTAAGACATAAAAATACTTCTATTCATGACAAAATCATCCAGGATATTAGGAGCTGAGAAAAAATCTTCAATGTACAGTATCATGCAAAGTAGAGAAATGCCTAATGCATTTTCCTTTAGCTTGGAACAAAGTTCAGGCTGCTCACTATCTTAGTTCACGTGTGCTGCTTAGTAATGTACCACAGACCGGACAGGTCAAATGCCATACGTTTATTTCTTGCTCCTCTGGAAGGTGGGCATCCAAGATGCAAGGGCTGACACATCTTGAAACTGGTTCAGGTTTTCTACCTGGTTTATCAATGCTGCTTCTCAGCTGTATGACATGACAGAGGACAGAAATACCAGAAACAAGGGTTTTCTGTGATGTGTTGCTCTTATCTGACAGCATGTAAGATTCTGTCCTTGTGTCAGATTTCTGGAATTTCGACTATAATGTGTCATGAGATGTTCTTTCGTGATCATAGGTATTTGGGGCTCCATAGATCTCATTTATCTGTATGTTAAGCTCTTTCCCCATATCGAGAAAGTTTTCTGCTATTATTTCTGTAAATAGTCATTTCATGCCTTCTATGTTGTCTCCTGATTTTTCAACTTAATTCTTCCAATTCTTGATCTTAGTCTTTGTTGCATCAGTAGCTGTTGTCGACTTTTTGTGTTCTCTTGTTTTTTTATTTCATCACTGGGATCAATCATTGTCTCTGGGATCAATCCTATTTTCAAGTCCCACCACTGTGTCATCAAACTGGTTGCTTTTGCTGTCTATAGTTTTAGTAGAACTTTAAATCTCTCAGATTTCCTTTTGGTATCTCTTAATACACTCCATTTCTTTCCTAAACATTCATTCATGTTTTGTATCATTTTGTTTAGCTTGGGATAGTTGTTATTAGTGTCTTCTTTTAGTAGCAACATTATAAGGTCAGAAAACATATTGTGGAATATACTCCCTATGTACTTTGAATAGTGAAATTCATATAAAATTCTAATTGACCTTTTGGATACTAGAATATCTTTTTGTGATAGAGAATATTAATTTCATTTTTAAGAGCAAGAAAAAGCTGGGGAGATGGCTCAGTGGAATAAGCGCTTCTCCAGCATGTGCAAGGGCCTGAGTTCAATCCCCAGTTCCACCAAAAAGAAAAGCAAGAAAAAAATCTTATATATTATATAATATATATATATATTACATACATTATATATAAATATACTATATATGTATATATATATATATATATATATATATATATATATAGAGAGAGAGAGAGAGAGAGAGAGAGAGAGAGAGAGAGAGAGATGGACAGAGGGAGAAAGAGATGCATTTTATGGCCACTAAAGTAAATTTAATCACAAATTATTCAGAATATTTTTGCATATCTCATCCCAATAAATATATATTGGACAGCTATATTAATCATGTTTCACACTCCCTATATTTTCAGCATGCTCAGAAAGGACTGTCCTATTTTTTTTTTCCTATTTCATGGCTCTTGGTATTATCTGATGATCCCTTCCAGAATCCACAAAATTTTTTTAGAACTATCTCTTAGACTTTCTGATCAATATTATCTGTGCTATTATTTTAATTTTTTAGCCTCCCCCACCCCACCCGCCCAGTAGGATTTTCTGCCGAGTTGCGGGAGTCCCCAGACCCAGTCCTAGCCCAGGTCCGGTGAGTGTGCGGAGAGCTTCCTGCTTATTGTGGTAGTTGATACATTGTATCAACTTGGCTAAATCAGCTCTGGCAGTTCTGGGCTTGGGGGCCTCCCCTGCCCTGCAGTGTGGGCAAGGCCTAATCTGGGGTGCAATTGGTTCCACCCTAGGGCCATGGGCCACCCCAGAGTGACTCAGCACAAAAAGTGTATATAAAGGAGTTGAGGAAGGCTTCCTGGCTGCCCTGCCTCACTTCCTTGGAGAAGTCCCAGTCTTCGGAGGAGCTACAATCTTTGCCATGGAGAGCTGGTCTTCGCAGTCAGTGTAGAAGGAAGAAACAGGTTTGATAGATGTGGTAGCTGCTGCTCCTCCTCTGCTTTTTATTGTTTTCTGCATCCAGAAATTGCTATCCTTTGCCTTGTAGCCAGCGTAATATAAACTGAAGCCTCCACAAACTGTGAGCTAAATAAATCTTTCCTTTCTTCAATTTGAGTGTCAAGTATTTGTCCCAGCAATGAGTAAAAATTAATGAAGACAAATTTGATACCAGGAGTGGGGTCATTGCTGTGGCTATACCTGACAGTGTGGATTACAAACTTTTGGAAATGGCTTATGGGAAGAGATAGGAAAGGTTCAGAGATGTCACCTACAAGTGAAGCACTGAAACAGCTTTGGCTGATCTGTTTGGGAGATTCTGGCCAGAGCTCAGACCAGAATGTTGATAGGAAGCCTGGCTGTAAAGACTCAGCCTGGGGAGGTTTTTGCTAGGAAGGATAGCATTGGTTGCAGATAATTTGTGTTATGGCTTGGCAGAAGGTTTGTCTGCATTTCACTCCTGTACAGAGACTTTGCCTCAGACTGAGATTAAGCACAGTGGACTAGCTAATCTTAAAATTTCAAAGCAGCCAAAATTGGGGCAGTGGTGTAGTTGTTGTTGGGAGCTGTTAGCCAGATTTATGTTAAGAATGAAGAGCAAAGAGCCCAAATGGATGATTTAAAATGTTGTGAGTTTGGCCAAAAAGGAAGCGCCAGAAAGGGTGTAGACTGTAAAGACAGAGCTGAGAAGATTTCCATTGCTCAGAAGGAACAGGAGAGTAGAAAAGATGTCTTGAGGACATTATAGGAGGTGGCAGTTTCTTGCCCTTTATAGCCTCAGAATCACAAGGGACTTTGCTCTGAGGAAAAAGCCACAGAGCAACATGTTCCAGAATGGAGATGGCAGCCACACCAGATTACAGAATGGTGCCAACATAGAGAATTTGTATCTCAGAATCAAGGTCAGAGGGCTCAGCAATCCAGGCACTCAATCCTACAGTCAAGGGAGAAGAAACCCTGAGTACTGGTCTAGCTGGCAGCAGCCCTTGACATCATCCATGTGTCATTGATTTTAGGCACATTCAGAATGCAGGAGTTGTGAGATTAAGAAGGATTCCACCTAAATTTCAAAAGAAGACCTATGAGGCCAGACAGTGTGCCCCTGAGAGGTCAATGTGTAAAGCTGTGAGAGAGAAGCCTATTCAGAAGAAACCTCAGAAGCTTAGAAAAGTCAAGAATGTGATGGTCTAAGAAAATCTGCAAACAGGGAGCAAAACAGGCCTGAAAAAAAAAACCGTAGGAGCTACCAGAAGAAGTGCCATAGGGGTGGAGCCATGTAATGTTTTTGGAGCTCGCTACTCATTACAGGTTACTTTGGATGGTCCACAGGGAACTACAGAACTTAACATTTGCTGTTCTGGACTTTGGGGAACCAGGGATTGAACTCAGGCCCTTGCGCTTGCCAAGAAAGTGTTTGTTCTACTGAGCCATCTCCTCGGCCCCATGCTTGTATATCTTTTGGAATGGCAATGCTTATCTTGTGCCTTTGAATGTTAGAAGTGTTTAACTTTTCATTTGTAGAGGTGCTCACAGCTAAGAGTTTGCCTTAGGTCTTAGAGGCTTGGAACTTGGACTTTACAGCATTGCTGAATCTGTTAGGACTTTGGCAACTCTTAGAGATAGACTAAAACATCTTTTGCATAAATGGTTGTGCATGAGTCTTTAGAGGGCCAGGGGCAACGTGTCATGGGTCTAATGTTATAAAGTGTTCGAGTTGTAAAATGTTTAAGCTTGTCTATGTAACTGGAAATTGGCTTAAAAAAGTATATGTCTATTTGCCAAGTTGACAAAGGGTGGATTACGGTAGTTGATACATTGTGTCAACTTGGCTAAATCAGCTCTGGCCCTTCAGGGCATTGGGCTTCGCCCACCCTACAGGCAGACAAGGCCCAACCTGAG
Organism: Octodon degus; assembly: GCF_000260255.1. Taxonomy (NCBI): domain Eukaryota; kingdom Metazoa; phylum Chordata; class Mammalia; order Rodentia; family Octodontidae; genus Octodon; species Octodon degus. Next base: position 201,452 of record NW_004524785.1, on the reverse strand, counting down.
GTGTGATTGGTTCCAGCCTAGGGCCATGGGCCAACCCAGAGTGACTCAACACAAAAGGTATGTATATATAGAAGTTAAGAAAGGCTTCCTGGCCACCCTGCCCCACTTCCTTGGAGAAGTCTCAGTTTTTGGAGAAGCTATGATCTCCAAAGAGAGAGGCTTGATAGATGCGGCAACTGCTGCTCCTCTTCTGCTCTTCATAGTTTTCTGCTGCCAGGAACTTCTGTCTTTTGCCTTGTGGCCAGCGGAATATGAACTGAAACCTCCAAAAACTGTGAGCTAAATAGACCTTTCCTTTCTTCATTTTGAGTGTTGTCCCAGCAACGAGCAAAAAGTAACAAAGACAGTTATGTATTTGTACTGGGGCTCACTATGTAGCTCAGACTTGTAGTGGTCCTCCTGTTTTAGCCTCTCCATTCTGCTATTATTTTAAAATGTTAGTTATCTTATGCTTGTAAGAAACCACAGATTTTAGAAAATATATAGTAAATAAACAAATGTTGTGGCATGCCACAAAACCAGTAGACACCAAATGCCAAAGGAGAAATTTGGAGCACTTTGTTACCTGAGCTCAGCGGCAACACTCTCATCAGAAACTGGCAAGAGTAAAGCCCCAAGCTGAGTTGAGGCAGTTTTTAAAGCAAATGCCACAAGAGTAGGGGGAGGCGGAGAGGGATTGTTACAGTTTATCATGACTGGTTGGGTCTTTGTTCCCTGAGACAAGGTCACATTTCTCAAACCTTACACGAATATGTCCTTATTTGGCTTACGTGTTGTTTTTGTTCTGGTAGTCACAAGGACATCTGGTGACAGTTTAACCCAGTTCTCGGTACACTGAGAAACATTTTCTTATCTGCACAATCAGTCACATTTTGAGTTTAGGCATGGTGGGAGTTTACAAAAGAGATCAAGGTTTTACAAAATGGAATTTACAAAGCTTGTTACAAAATGGAGTTGATTAAGCCAGCTTCCAACAATGTAAAGGAGGTATTTTTAAAAATCAATAACTTATTTACATCTACTGGGTTTCAGCTCTACCCCAGACTCAGTTCTGGAAAAAAAGGAAAAAGGAGTAAGTTTCAAAATATTAATAGCATACATTATCTGAGAGTTGGTTTTCTTGTGTAGTCATTGGTGAATGCATACAGGAATATTGTACTACCAAAAAGTCTCTATCTCTCTCTCCCCCACCCCCCACCTCACTGTGTAGTTCAGGCTGGCCATGAACTCACTTCATAGCCCAGGCAGGTGTCAAACGTGCAACAATCCTGCCTCAGCCTCCCAAGTGCTAGGATTACAGGTGTGCATCACCTCCCCCTACTTTACCAAGAGATCTCTAAGACTTCAATTAATTCCTTTGTTTCCTTGCTCAGCACACTGAGATTTTTCCAGCACTATAAGAGGATAGTTACATCTTAGGGTTAGATTACATATTAATTTTGTACAACATTTATTAAAGAGGATATAAAGTAGCAAATTCACCTTGAAAATGATAAGGAATCAAAACACTTGCACCTTTATAATCAACCCTTTTTTCTCTGTAGGTAGACCCATGTGAAAAATCCATATATTGTGATTGTCAAACTCCTCATAATTATCAGGTAACTATATATAAGCTTCATTTTTATGTGACCAAGAATTGGACTTTATGTAGCATAATTAAATGGGTGATGAATGATGTCACTGACAAACCATAATCAATTAAGAAAAGCACAACTACTGGACAGAACTCTCCTTTTGTTAATATCAGAGAAAGATAGAAAAGCATAAATAAAACATAGTGTCTATGTCGTGGTTACTTTTCTCTCATTGCTGGGACAAAAATATCCAACACTCAGAATTAAGGAAGGAAATGCTTAGTTAGCACACTGTTAGTGGAGGTTTCAGTCCATACTCAGCTTGCTCAAATGCAGAGTGGCACATGGCAGAGGGAAGCAGTTCATGCAGGCAGAAAACAGCAAAACAGCAAGATTAAAAGGGAGGAGCAGTGGTGGAGGAGCAGCAGAGAGCAAGCTCTGCCCCCTCTTTATAGTGCCTTTAATCTCTGCATCCCAAGGTGCAGCACTCATACTCACAATCCCAACAAATCTTGCACCCACAGTCTGAGCTTTAGATTGTGAATTAATCCCAAACTCTAGAAGTCCATTGCCCCATGACTGTGTGAGCCTTTTGGGGGACAACTAGATACAAACCATAGTGCTATATGATTCGGGGTTCTTAAGACAATGGAATTATTTCAGATTTCATACATTATATGGATGATTTCAAATTCTGAAATCATATGCAACTTCTCCCATGACAACGTGTGTCATTTTGTCTCAGCAGTCTCTGCTTGCCTGTCTGCCTGCCTTCCTTCCGTCCTTCTCTTTCTTTCCTACCCTCTCTGCCCCCCTCCTCCATCCTTCTTTTGCTCCTTTCTTCTTACTCCTTTGTTTCACTACAATCAAAGAGATGTTTATTTTAATTCAAATAATTACCTTTTTCCCACTCCAAACAATTTAACTTCTTTTCTAATAAACTCAGAACCTGTAGCCATGATAGCTGTATCTTTTGTTTCTTAATTTCATTTCTTTTTTCTTATTTCTTGGTTTAGGTTTAGTTGTGATGTATTTGTTAACTGGTTTCATAAAATATTATTAATTATAAAGATTTATGTATAAGTTCCACACAATGAAATGTTAATATTTTGAATTAATTTTATTTTATCTTATTTATTCATTTATTTTTAAGTACTTGGTAGAGGATCTCATTACCCAGCTCCAAATCATAGTGATCCTCCTGTTTCAGCCCCTCCAGTGCTGGGTTTACAGGCATGAGTCACCATGTCAGGTCTCCTTGGCCTGAGCTGCCCACCCAGAGGCGAGGCCAATGTGCCTGTAGGAAAAGCCATCTAACTCCCGTCCCTGCTATTGCCTAAGCAGGCACTTAGCCTGACCCTATTAATTTTACTTAACTGCACAGGGACTCAAATCACCTTTCTTCTCATAATACTTGTAAAATGGGCTGCATGCATCCCCAAGATTCACTTTTGTCTCCCAATAAATAAGAGTGAAAGTTCCCAAGTCACTTCAGAGAGTTGATGTGAACATCTAATTAGGACTTATAAGCAAGCTCTTTGATGATGTTGCACTTTTGCTGTGAGTTTGGGGAATTGTTAATTATTGATATCATTAAGCCTAATTAGAAACTAACCCTAAATAATTTATTTAATTCTATGGATTCTGTTCCTTGAAATCCTCCATCATTTTCTAAACAGCTAGTCTATGAGAAAAGTAGAAACGTTATTGAGGTTGTCATTTAAAATCATTACTACAAAGAACATTTTCTTTGAATACAAATCAGTCTTTGAAATCAAAATTCAGTATGAATTATCTCTGCATGGATGCAGGTAGTCTTTTAAATATTCATCTGAAAATTATATGTCATGTTAAAAAAACTAAAAACATTCTATCCTTTCCAAATAACATTATCTTCCAGTATTTTAAACTAAATTTTAATTGATCATATCAACTAGCATGCAAACCTATAAATGTATATAATGTGCCTTACTTCTACATTTTAAAAAACATTCAAACTTAGAGATAATCAATTAATCTTTACAAATTTTCAAGTCTTCAAAAATGATACTGAGAGAATTAGAAAATCTATATTTCTTTCACAGTAATTAAACCTGTGACTAAAATCCTACTTTAAATGACAACTTTATGCCCACATAACTGCATGAGCACATTTTTTAGTTTTTAAAGAAAAGAATTTAATAAAAGCATCATAGGAAACATTCTGAAGCATAGAAAAAAAAAGAGACACTTTAAAACATTTCTTGAGGCCATGAATGAAACCAAAATCAAAATATCATCAATGCATAGGTGTTACAAAAAAGGAAAATTATCTCAAAAAAGTAGACATAAATTATAAGTATTAGGAAATCAAATTCAAAGATATATTTAAAAGATAAATCAGTTGTATTCATTTTATTTCCAAAAACAAGGTCATTTTAACATTCAATAATCACTGTAATTCATCATAATAATACTTGTTGACAAGAAAGAATTATACAAGCATCATGGTAGTTTCAGTAAATGAATTGGATAAAATCAGTCCCATTTCTTTTGGTGTAGCCTGTTGCAGCACTGAAAAGCATTTTTCAGAGAGTAAGAATGGGAAAGGGCTTATCTAGTGAATTCCTTTTATTTTTTCAGAGATGACATTCTTGGGTTGCACATTATGCAATGCCTGGATGAGCTCTATTTTCTTATATATATTCAGGCCGTTCTTTCAGAAAAATTTCAATCCCCCACCTCAGTAACCATACAAATATTTTGAAGTATAATCCATGAAATACAATTGCCTGGTAATATCTAAAAGATAGCTTCTTCCATGTTGTGACATCTTTCACATCCTAATACATATGAATGCTATGTTTCAGTGGATGATGGATGCCAGAGTGACTTTTTCCTCACTGGGACGCGATCCCTGACACCTACCACTTGAAGGAAGAGCGATTTTTTTAGGCTCCCTTATTTCATGGTTGGCAGATTTGAGGCAGAAAGGACACAGAAGAGGGCCAGAGGCCAGGAAAGATACTCATGTCAGGGTGGTGAAAAAGTTGAGACGAAAGGAATGGCGGAGGGAGATGCCCGCTTACAGGTCCCTAACCCCACCCAGTGGCCCAATTTCAGTCAGATCCCACTTCCTAACAGCGCGTTTATCTAATGAGTATAGTTAGATGAGCGCTATATAATACCACTGTGCTTCATGTACCTTCCAAACATGCGAAAAGTTGGTTATCCATTTGAGATCAAAACCATGACAATGGTTGGTTGAAATATAATATACTATTATAAAAGTCAATCAATGAAAACTATTGTTCTTCAAATAGTAAATTAGTTGATTTCACAAACATTGTAGCTAAATCCAAAACTGCTGAGAACCAACTTCAGAAAATCGAAATGGCTAAATTAGATGGAATTTTACTTAAAATAACTTTATTCATCTAAACACTTCATGTACCGAGTGCTTCTGCTCATGATTCAAACACAAAGACTAAGGACCCAAGATACAGCTCAGCAGCACAGCTCTTGCCTCAACATCCTGAGTCTGATTCCCCGTCCCCACACAGAAAGCCAAAGCAACAAAACAAACACCACTGTTCAATGCAAAAGCCGCTTCTGTGTTTCTGTCATGAGTACTGTGTTCCTTTTCTAGAAATGCAAATTGATTTGTCTGTCTATGTAATAAATTTTTACTTCAATTATTAATAGCATCAAAAATCCCAATTTATGCTTCAAAAGTATCACACTATTAGGCGATCATTTTAGAGGTTAGTATTGATGAAATCTAGAACTTAAATATTTCTAGCCATAAATGTTACTTTATGCTGAAAAATAAGTGATAAAAAGAGAGTATTTGTATAATCAGAATTATATTTCTTACACTCTCTGTCAAACAAATAATCTTCCTAGATAGTAGTAAATGTTATATAGCATATTAATTTTTGCTACGTTTTAAGAATATTTCATATAGTTACATATGCTGTGTTCATGTACATTATCAAGTTACATGCCAATACACACTTTTTATGATATTGTTTCTTACTTTGGTAGATTAGCATAAAAAACACTTTCCCTTGTTATCATCACATCTAATTTTAACGTTTATTGTCCTAGAGTGGTTGCAGTATTTTACAATATCCAGCAATCTTTTTTTTTCTTTCTTTAAAATGCACAAAGTAGCATTTTCTTAAGCAATGCATAGGCTTAAACCTCCGAGTTCACCTCCGGGGGATGCAAGCCTGTTTGAATGAATTAGCTGTGCATTGGGAGAGCACCGTGGGGTGACCAGGAAATGTATGACATGTGCATTGCCAAGGTTGGAAACACTCACTCCATGGACATTGACTCACTAAGTCAAAATGAATGTTTGGGGATTTGAGATGAGGTTTTGTGTGTTTGTTTCACTTGTGAAAAACTGGTTTCTCATTTGCAGTGAAGTGGGCACCAAAGGGCTTATAAATTAGAATAAAATACTCTGGGCATTCAAAATTGCTTTTCCAGGGCAGCATTTGGAGACTTGAATGCAGCTGTTAGTCAAAGCCCAGGTCTATATATAGACTCTTACCAGTAATAACAGCTATTATTTTTTAAAGCTTCTTTACAGAGGCCCTTCTCCTCTATCATCCTCTTGTTAATCTCATATGGTGCTTGATCTGCAGTAAAGAAAATTAGAAAAATAGCTTTTTAAAATGTTTTTCTTTTTTTTAAAAGCAACTAAATTAGAACAAAAGGAATATTCTGGGAATTTCTATCATTTAAATCTTTGTATATGTCACTTTCCAATCTTGGTCTGTTCTGACCAACCCAAATACGAAATGCACTCTCTGGTACTCCAAATCATTTTTAATCAGTAGAATCGATCACTTCACAAATTAAAAAAAGTTTTTTTGTTGTAATGCTTTTTCCTCTTAGATTTTACCCTTTATCAAGAAAGAATTTTTATCGGTCTGTTTGTCATTATTCAACCCGTTTTTTATGGGTCAGTTTCAATTTTGTGTCTATTACCTGCAGAGGGAATTCAGCCTTCTGGACTCTTTCCACAGATGTTCACATAGCAAAATCTCTTTGAGGAAATCATGGAGAATATCTTTCTTCATAAGAGAAAGTAGATTTATATATTTCCTATGGTGCTATAATCCCTTGCTTCCAAGCAAAAGTTGGGCATATTTGCTTGTAGCCCAACTTGTGAAAGACTGAGGTTTCTCAATCCTGACACTACTTTGCCGTTATGCAAACCCACTGTGTGCCAAACGTTATGCAAACCCACTGTGTGCCAAACAGCCTCCCAAGCCACTGCCCGCCCCTTTGCATGGTCTGAGAAGCGCCACAAACATTGCATTTCATGCTGTGGCATGAGTACCAAGTCCTTTGTTTCTGTCCTAGGAGTCTTGTTTTCCCTTTCAGCATTAGAAAACTGTGGCAGATCAGCTTGTCAGTTTACAACTAGGGAAAACATCATAGAGTTTTCACAGTTGTTGATCCCCACGTGATAACAACACCAATAAAGTTATGTGTTAAGTTGAGGAATCAAATGCATATTTATTGAATAACAAATATATGAATAAGTTAATAAGGAGATCATTTGTGAGAATAAATAATAGAGTTTGGAAAATTGGACACTATCACCGTCATAACTTTTTGACTGGGGAAATGTTTCCACCTTAATGTGGTGAGACTTTTTGAACTACAGTGGTTGAGAGTTTTCAGTTGTATCAGACAAATATGAATTACAGTTCCAAGAGCATCCGTAGTTCTTTTTGTTATCCGGAATGCGGATTACTCCATTGTGATCTCTTACTCTGTAAATTAGAAGTGCAATACTTACACTATAGTTAAGTTAGATTAGATAATGTAGAAATTATTCATGTAGAATTTATTGCTCTTGTTATTTATTGAAAAATATTTATTGATATATTTTTGAATATAATAAATATTCAAAAATATTTATTGAATATATTGGTCCAGGATCATACTACGCAACTCAAACTCACAGTGATCCTCCTGTTTTCAGCCTCCACAATGCTGGGATTATAGGCGTGTGCCACCACGTCTGGTCTCAGTGGTTGTCTCAGCCCCCAGGGACAAGACCATGCAGCATGTGGTGCCGGGGATCGAACCCAGGTCCCTGCACTTGCCTAAGCACGTGCTTAGTCCACTGAGCTATCTCTCTGGCCAAAAAGTCCTTTTTCAGTTAACCCTTATTTAACAAATTAATGGTGTGATTCACAGAGCCCTCAAATAACTGGTGCGATAAGTTGTATTGTCATGGTTTTATTTTTCAGGTCCCAAAGCACTTTGATATTCTTCAGGTTCATAGGACTTCTTGAATGTCTAGTGTGGTATCTTTCATCCTTAGGAAACATAATCCAAACCTTTTTTTCTTTCATTGCTGTGTCTGTTGCGCTGCTTTCTCATCATTTTATTTCACCCTCTTTTCAATTCCTCTCTTTTCTGGTTCCCTCCTCCTTTCTTCTTGCTAATCCTTCTTGACACGTGTCTCTGTCCCTTGCTGCGTTTGCCTCTTTCTTTCTCAGGATTTTAGCTCTCCAGTCATAAGCATGGAAGTTTTTTCAAATACCGTGTCTATATTTATAGTGCTCTCGTCCGTATATTTTTAGCATTCTCTCTTTCTATGCTTTCCTCTCAGTATCTTCTTGTGACCTGTGTTGTACCTTCCTCATCTGTGATAAACAACTGATAAACCCCAGAACTCTGGTTTTCTCACATTTTTAATTTCTAGAATTTTTATATTTTTTTCGTTTTCCATTCTCTAGCAAGGCTTTTAGCATTTTCTTTTATTTTCACTAGGTTATTCAGTATAGTTGTTTTAAAGTCTGTTATACCTCATGACTTATGTATTTCCTAGGATTTTGATGGCATATCTTATCCCCATATTCCTGATAATCTTTCTGTAAATGGTGGACATTGCTTTTTTTTTTAAGTAAGGGAATAAAGAACTCCAGGCTCAGTACTTTGCTATGATCCTGCATAGAAAATTTACACTTGCTTCTGGCAGAGGGCTGGACACATTAGACATTTGGATCACATAAATCTAATCTTAGAAAATAAGATAATAAAAGACTGTGGCATATGGTTCCTCTTTCATTCTGATAAGGCACCTATCTGGGGATTCTGCACAAAGAGCTCACGATTGACCTTCAACTCTAACTTTTGTCCTGCCAGATACAAAGCAGCACACTCTCTTTCCCTCCTTCTTGAGCTCATGAAGACTTTTCTAAAAGTCTACCAAATGCTGAGTAGTACTTCCAGTTGCCTTTCTTCTGCACAAGAGATGCAGTCCTATGATGTTTTTACTGGCTTATCAGCTAGTCAGTGTCTGCAATTGTTATACAAAACCTCCTAGCTTTTATAAATGTTTCCACCAAATGAGTTTCCATTACTGGAGTCCCAGTGTGCACCACGTTCTTCCATTCCAACTCTCTTTTGTAAGAATTTACACAGGTCAATGACTCATTTAAATATGAGTCATTTCTTAAAATATATTTATATTATAATTTTATTATTTGAGTTGTTTCCCACAACACTCAGAATGGAATTTATTATGTGGCCTATTACACAATAGGGAAAACACACAAACAGTAAGAATTTTTAATAATTTCTGTCAGAATTGCATTTTTCCTTTGATGCAAACCTACAACAAATATTGAAAAGATAGAGCATTTTATGAGAAGACTAACCAGTTTAAGTCTGAAAGGAAAGAATAGAAAAGTCAGTTTTCTGATATCATAGGAAAGAACACATTGGTGCACAAAAATCGCCCTAATGCTGCACTTAATCTTGAGTTACACAGATAAAACAAGTATATAGTTATTACAAAAGTTCTTCCTTCTAGCAGATTAAAACAAAGGGACTGAAGGGCCATCTCATCAAGGAAAAAGAAGGAAGGAAAAGCATTAAGGAGATGGGAAGAATAGTGGAGGGGAAGGGAAGAAGCCAGAGAAGGGAGAGGACAGTAGGGCGGGGAGGGCACGCGGGGTGACCAGCAATGTGCAGGTGTCGGGTCTGAAGACCAGGGCATGTGTGAATGGGCCGAGCACACCTGGACCCTCTGCGCTGCCCAAAGCGGGCAGCTCTGCCCCTACTCAACTCTTACAGTCAAGGAGCCCTGGTTATTTTTTTATAGTAAATTTGTGCATTTAAGCTGACTGAGCAGCTTAATATAAGCCTCCATTTCAGCTAGAGTCTTGTATTTCCACAGAGCATTTCTTGTTTCAGTTAGTTAAAACTAACTCAAAAGTCTTTAAATCATACTTTGGTTTTCAAGCCTCTGGGGTCTAATTATAAGCAAAATGAACAATTCGGTTCAGTTCACCAATTAAATTACTTAAAAATAGATAAAGATTTTCTTACTGTCACTGTCGGTGGCGCCAACGTTATGCCAAATCTGCACTCATTTTATCAGTATTGGTGAAGCATAATTTCTTTTTCATCAGCCTTTGAGGGAAAGTGTAACTTAAATTTCCAGTCATATTTTAAAAATTGATTCCTTGACTGAAACATTTTTATGAACCTGGGTGGGTTTAGACCAAGGATCTCTTTTATTGTAATACCTCATGCTTGTAAAATGTGATCACTTTTTGGTTAGCTGTTTGACATCATGTTTAGGCACAATAACTTATTTTATCAATTCTTTTTCTGAACAGTTATTTTAAATCATGTAACATTTTAATTAAGAAAAATATTATATACACATATGACACATACATTTTCTTGAATGTCAGCACCTAGAATATTTGGAAGTCAGGCTGTATTTGCTTAGTTCATGCAAGATATGTCCACATTTGCTACCTTGGCTGAGGCAAATAGCTGACTTCCTAAAACCTACCTCTCAAAAAGAAAATAAATGCTTACTGTGTTTTATCTCTTTTATAATTTCATCTTGTTAATCTTACACAGTTTCTCTGTACCATTCTCCCTCCTGTTCTCTATTTTTCTAATGGACAGATTTCTTCAGTAGCCTATATTGTAAAAGACATATTAATGAATGCCAAAATATTCACACACAAATATAATACAGACTGTGACACTAATTCTTTTCTTCTGGTCTAAGTGCTTTGTTTCATTACATTTCACTGTCCTCATTGTGAAATATATACATATGAATATATGAATACAAAGCAGGATATATGCATATAAATTCCTGGGTACGTATCATATATAGGCACAGACTTTTATCAATATAACTATTACATATCTAGTTTTATAGTTGACTATTCAATTGTCTAATGCTAGAGTAAATTATACGAAATGCACAAATACAATCCAATGTTTTCAAAGTCAAGGATAATCAGGAATAAATAAGTTGCTAGACCTATACTATTGAATAATAACTCAGGAACATTCCCTTATATCTACATCTATTGTTAGATTATCTATGTTGACAACAATACAATGAAATCAATAGGGAAAACTTTGAAAATGTGACTCCATGTCACTGTTTTGTCAGTTAAAGATTTGATTTTTTTTGAAATCATGACCTGTTAGGCTACATATGTAGTCAGTGAATATGAATATTCACATAAATACAGCTTCTTCAATCCATAAGTTTTTTTCATAGTTCAGTGGTAGAAATGTAAACAAACTCAAGATACCTCACTAGATTTTTTGTTTGTTTGTTTGTTTGCTTGTTTGTTTGTATTTTAGGACAGGGTCTACAGGGTATAGAAGGTCTCACTGTGTAGATCGGACTCGTAGTGATCCACCTGTTTAAGCCTCCCAAGTGCTGGGATTACAGGCGCACGCCACCACACCCACTCTTAATTGGCATCTCAGCATGCCCCAGGGGTGGGGCCAGCACAGCAGGCCAGGGGATCGAGCTCCTGTATTTTTTATTGCTAAATTCAGGTTATTTAAAAAACAGCTGTTTGCCATACATTCTCAGTGGTAATTGTGTAATTACTTTCACTGCTACCAAAAAGAAATTAGTTTTTCTTTTACTTTTAGTAAGCTAATGATATATAGTTCTATTGTTTTTAAGCTTCTTTAGAATCAAAAGACTAGAATATTCCTATTCAGAGCACAAATAAAATGTGTTACAGAAGTAATAAAAAGAGAAAACTCTTTTACTATTCAGTCTGATATTAAAATATAAAACTTTCAGTAACACAATACCCTAGTTGTTGATTTAAGGAAATACATATCAGTGATCTTCTGAGCCTTCGTAGTTCATAATCCTTTCAGTACCTGAATAAATACATCTGTGTTTCCTTCAAGGCATAGGCTCCATGTGAGAGTCAAGGAAAGAAAATCTGAGTTGAGGGGAAAGTTTAAGACTCAAGAAGCAACAACTACTACACACTGAAGGAATTCAGTTAAGGGGAGAGTTATCAACAAGGAGCATGAGTCTGCTAAAGGTAGAACTACTTGATGTAGTCAAATAAATGTGCTGCTAGTAGAGTCTTTCTCTTTTTCAAGAAAAGCTTATAAATTAGGGGGAAGACAGATTATTTTAAAAAATAATGATTTCTTTCTCAAAGAAAGAATATGCACAGAGGAGCTGTAATGGGTCAGTAAGAGTCATTCTGATGAATGACAAGGAGGATTGGAGCACCTCAGATAAGCTAAGGTATCTCAGCTGCTATGGAACTCATAGCCAAGGCAAAATAAAGTAGGAAGTTATAATTCAAAACAAAGAAAAACTAAAATGTGAAGGTGATGAGCTACACGACAAGACCACAAATGTAGATGTCCATTGCAGCATCCTGCTTAACATTAAACTTATAAAACCTCGGCTCCCAAAGCAATCAACATCTCCCAAGGCACAGGTATTGAATTATGCCTAGTGAACAGCTTTGCTTTCTCACATCCAACTTGATGATAGTCCTAAGATTTATGTCTATACTTTAAGGGGTCAGAATTATATGCTAGTATCTTAAAATACACTATTCTAAATAAATTCCATGTTGTAATTCATTATGATACAAAATATCTTGGATCATAAATTTTATAAAAGAAACAGAAATTCCTTGCCCAGAGACCATGCTTTCTCTTTGTCATCATGTCATGAGATGGTAACTCAGCTCTGCTAGAACACTTTCATAAGAACACTAGCTCTCTACATGAAGTCCCCAAGTTCTCATTACTTCTCACCCCACCATCTAATTCCATCACTTAAGAAATATTTATCCCATAGCACTTCATAGTTTAATCACCTAAACCTACAGCAATTTCTTGGCCTTAAATATATGAACATATAATTAATTAGTGACACTTCATAATGCCTTTTTAAAACATAACACCAATACGATACAGCCTTGTAAAATAAATACAATAAAAATTTTAAAATATTGTCGATAATTTTAAAACAGTGTGTAATCCTTTGGCGGGATTACTAAAACCCATACGATAAGAGTACTGTAAGACTCCAGTGGCTGAATAATACCAATAAAATTTCTGAAAATATGATTTCCAGAAATAAGGAATATCTATTTTCAATTCAAATTGTATAAAAAGGTAACATGACTATATCATATTGAATTTCATGCACATTTTTCAGTCATGACAACAACAGAAGTACAGTTCATTGGAACTTTTAAATTTCTACACATTCAAATAAATACAACTCAAAAATAGAATGTTTAACATTATAACATATCCATAAGGAAAGTTATGTGTGAAAGTGGCCAACATTTCCCTGTCCACGTGGAACTCACAGCTCAGTGATACCTAATTATTAGTTCACAAAAAGATGAGAAAACTCTTTATTTGCTACCTGTCATGAACCCTTCAATATAATCAATTTACACAAGAACAGTCTTTACATCAGGAAGCTGAAAGACGGACTGCACATCAAGGTGGATTATAGAGCTATCACTTGGCTACTACCCGCCCATGTACATTTTCAACAAATAACAAGAGCTGATACTCCTTATGAACATACACTCCCGTAGTTCACAGAAAAATAAAACCTTAAAAGCCTGAATGTTTGGAAGCACTTGCATTTTTATGAAGTCTTCGGCTGTCTGAGCTAAATTTTAACAATTGTAGGTACTGAAATTATGCAATATTAATCTCACATTTTTGGATTTCACATACATACTTATAGCACTATTGACAAAATTTGTTCATATCTAGTCAATATTACAGAAGATTTTAGAGAAAAATGTAATAATTAATAAGGACAAATTATTATGCCACAATACCATCCAATACATCATTTTAAAACAACATTTCTTATTCTTCACTTTGTCTATCTCAATTTATTTTACTTAATATATGTGGAAGAACTATTCATAATATATGTAGCCATAGCTGTTTGTTTTTAGTTTTGTTTTAATTTTATTTTTTGTTAGTATGTGTTTGTAGTACAATAATTCTTGCATTCATTGTGAGAATTGGTACTGTCCACTTTACACATTTAAATTCTTTATTTTTCCCTTCCCCTCGCTCCTTTTTGACCAGCATCAGATTCGTTTATTTAATCTTACAAGTCTTTCTAAAGTTAATTAAAACATAAATATTGTAAAATATAAACAGGTTAGCAATCAGACTAATAGAGAAAATACTATATAAAACACGTAAGACAACTAAACTGAATCAATGTAAACTTTATTATCATATAATTCTATTATGTGCAGTAACAAAATTTACTTTCTCTTGGTAGACATTGAGCTGTCTCTGTGCTAAGAGCAGAGCTTCTTTGAACAGTCTTGTATATGTATTTCGTTAAACATATAAATTCAAATTACAAGCTTTTTTATCATTTCAATGCTTATACCATCATAATAATGTTTGTCAACTCTATTGTTGGTTATAATTGAGAAATACTTTTTAGTTGAATGTCACCTAAGAGTTGGAAAATGTATTATTCACAGTAATAAACTTTGAGAAGTTTAGAGTTACTGTGTATGCATGCATTGCTGTAGTGACTATTTCTTTCACTGAATTCCACTCTTGACTATTTCATTCTTCCCAAGACTGCAGAGTACTGGGTTCATTTTACTGTTTCTATAAACTGCAAAGTACAACCTAGTGATCAGCCTTTCTTTTCTAATTTGGACATTTTAACATACGTTTTTCTATGAATAATGCATGAGCTGAATTCCATAGTTTTCTGCAGTGCTTACTAAATAGCCAGTAGATTTTACTTACTTAGTTTGGACATCATAAATTGCTGCCAATGCATCCTGCTAATGCTAATAACAGTAACAAATAACAATCATCAGAAATTTCACATACATCACGGAAGATTATTGATAAACTATTTCAAGCTAAATCCTTACCACTTATAGGTTAATAAAGGGTTTCTAATTTTTAATTCTTTTTCAATTTTAAAAGAAAAAAATGAGTACAATGGTATGAAATTTGAAAATAAGATTGTAGGAAAGTAACAATGGATAGCACTTGGTGTACTGTTATCTTCAAAACGATTGTTCAGATGACAAGATACCACACGAGAAAACTAATCAAACAATGTAGGTGTACACCTTTCTCTTCAATGAGCGAATAGCAATTAGTGGTATAACTAGCTTAATTATCTTGTGTGTTTATTTTTATTTAGTTATTTTTATTTTTTATTTCCTCTTACTTCTTGTCTCCTTTCCGCCATTCCAGTTTCTCTTTCCCTTTGGGTGGCTTCTTCCCATTTCACAGTATCTACTGCACATTTTGGGTCTTACGCACTCTTTCAGCTTCTTACACTAAGGAGATATGTTTGCACATGCAGGACTGATTTATTTCACTTAAGAATATGGTCTCAAGTTGTATTCATGTTCCTATAAATGGCTCAAGCTTGTCCCTTTTTATAGCCATGTTGTACTCCATTGGACAAGAATACACATATTTTTTATCCATTCCTCTGTTGATGGGTATTTGGATTGTTTCCAAGATTTAGCTATGACAAATTGTGCTGCTGTAAACATGGGCTCACATATCACTGGGATATGATATTTTTAGTTCTTTTGGAAAAACACCCACAAGGGGAATAGCTGGGGAATTTTTAAAGGGGTCTCTGTACTGATTTCCACAGTGGTTGTATCAGTCTATACTCCCACCAACAGCAGAGAAGCTTAGATTTTCTCCATAAGCTTTGCAGCACTGGTTGATTTTTTTTTTATGATAGTCATTCTTTCTGGGGGAAGATGTAATCTTAGCATTGTTTTAATTTGCATTTCTTGAATGACCAATCATTTTTTTTGACTGAGCCAGGAATTGAACTCAGGTCCTTGCACTTGCCAGGCAAGCGCTTATTCTACTGAACCATCTCCCTGGCCCCTGGCCAATCATTTTTCTTCTTTGTTTTTTGAGACAGAGATTCACTTAGGCCAGTTAAGTTTGGCCTTGAACTCACCTTGTAGTCCAGCCTGACCCTGAATTCCCAGTTATCCTTTGGCTTCAGCCTCAGGAGTGCTAGGATTATAGACATGCACCCTCAAGCCTGGCTGACTAATGATGTTGAACATTTTTTCATGTATTTATTTGCTGTTTGTATTTCTTTTTCTGAGAAGTGTGTGTTCATCTCAGATTCCCACTTTTAGATTGGGTCTTTAAATTTGCCGAGTCTGGTTCTTTTCATGAATTCCATAGGTTTTTAAAATACAAAAGTATGTTATTTTTGTTGCAACAATTTCATAACTTCCACTTTGATTGCATAGCTGAGCCTGGCATAATTTAGAAATATACTTTTAAATTTCCAATAAAGAGACATTTCTAGTTAGGTTATTGTTATGGATTTATAACTTATTATCATTTCGTTCAGAAACCATATTTTAATAAATTAAATTTTCAGCAACTTCAAATTTGCTTTATAACTTTGGATATAATATTTAAGCTTCACATTTTATTGTGTATATATTTAAGATAATGTATAATTTAAATTTTGTTGCATGCTATCCCATAATATGTTATTGGAATATCTAAATGTGCTATTATTTTCATTCAAATTCCTTAAAGATTTTTATTTCATTCACTGCTATTTTCTGAAAGAAATGTTACAAATCTCCAGTGTATTAGTAATTTGTCTGTGATTCCTTGTGCTTTCCTAATTTGGGAATCACTTATTTGCTGTGAAATTGGGTAAATAAATAATTTCATCTTCATATCATTTTTTTTAATTTTGATTTTGAAACAACTTTTTATCTTTGCTAATGTAGCTTGCCTTAAATTAATTTTTATAATGTAAACATACAAAAATTATCTTGAAGGTTATTACATTTTTCTATTTTATTACCCTAGTGTTTAAAATATTCTTTTGAGAAGGAAAGTACGAGGAACCACTGCAGCCATCACTAGTGTACCATCCTGGAGCTGTGAGGAGACCGGCCACACACCTCCTCCTTTTCGCCGCTGGTCATCTGCATCCTCAGACTGGTTCCCGCACTGTTCAAACATGGTGGATTACTATGAAGTTGTAGGCGTGCAGAGGTGTGCCTCCCCTAAGGACATCGGGGAAGTACACTGTTGAAACTGGCTCTACAGTGGCACCCAGATAAAAATCCTGAGAATAAAGAAGCTGAGTGAAAACTCAGACAAGTGGCTGAGGCATATGAGGTGTTATCAGATGCTTAAAAATGGGACATCTATGACAAATACGGCAAAGAAGGATTAAATGGTGGTGGAGGAGATGGACATCACTTTGACAGTCCATTTGAGTTTGGGTTCACATTCCGGAACCCAGAAGACATCTTCAGGGAACTTCTGGTGGAAGGGACCCATTTTCATTCGACTTCTTTTGTAATGAAGACCCATTTGAATACATTTTTAGAAAGTGAAGGGGTCCTGGAGGAAGCAGGAGCTGTGGTACAAGCTCTTTTGTCTCCACCTGAAATCGATTTCCACTCTTTGGAGGTCGATTATCTTCATTTGATACAGGATTTACTTCATTTGGATCCCCAGGTCATGGGGACCTCACTTCATTTTCATCCACATAGTTTGGCTGCAGTGGGATGGGTAACTTCAAATCTATGTCAACATCTACTAAAATCGTTAATGGTAGCAAAATCACCACAAAGAGAATGGTCAAGAAAGAGAAGAAGTTGAGGAAGATGAGCAGTTAGAGTCCTTAACAATAAATGGTAAGGAGCAGCTGCTACAATTCAACACATGCATTTAACAGAAATGTTAAGCTATAACAAGCACCATTTGAGGATTAATGCAACTTTTTTTTTAAGATTTCAGATGAACTCAACTTTCAGTATAACTGTACCTAATCTAAAGTATTTATAAACAGCTCATTGCAGCCCCTCTTTGTCATAGACTTTTGAGTCTGTTGTTGGGACCACACAGTAGGACCATTTTTTGTCTTTAAAAGTGTTGCAATCTCTGCATGTACTTTGCTTTCTTTATTACATTTGATCCAAGGCAAGCCTCAACTCTTGCGTAGATCTGCTTTCCATTGTGTTTCAAACATGAGCCAAGTAGAGTCCGCCTGCTGTGAAGCTAACATTGCCAAGAGGAGTCCTCCACAGAAACAATTTCCATTTTTTTCAGGGTTTAGTAATGAAAGATACACATTAATGGTAACACATTTTTGGTTCAATACAAATTTGAGGATGTTTTCTAGTGGTGCACAGATGCTGGCAACTTACTAAAGTTTTGACACTTTTTTAAAAGTGTAATGGTAAGCTTAGGTTTATAAAAGCTGGTAAACTGGGTCTCTGTCATTTGCTTTGAAAACAAACAAACAAGGAATATAAATATGAATGTGTTTGGTGCATTCTTTCCAGAGTGGAAAAAAAAATATTCTTTTGAGTTGGGTATGGGGCTCTGTGGTAGTGACCTTGACCAACTTGTGCAAGACCCTGGGCTCAATCCCTAGAACAGACAAAAGGAGAAAAAATATTTTATAAATAAAATTTGATTTCATATTTTAGTTCAAAGAATAGAACAAGATTTACTCTTAGTGTATATATGTCTGGTTAAGTGTTTCTTTTTTTCTTTACTTAGTATGTTTCCCTAATTGTTTCTTTTCTCATATTAATTCTTTGTATCAAAAATTTTAGGGATGAGGATTCGATCCCCAGAACCACATGCCATGCTGGCCCCACCCCTGGGCATGCTGAGCCTGTGAGTGTAGGTGTAGTGGCACATGCCTGTAATCGCAGTGCTGGGGAGGCTAAAAACAGGAGGATCACTAGGAGTCTGAGCTGCGTAGTGAGACCCTATACCAAATACATGAAAAAAATACATATTTTAAGAATAAAATTCTTTATTTCTTGGGTACTAGTTTTCATAGGAGTATTGATATTCATGGTTAAATTTAATACTCAGTGATCAATTCACTTTTCTCTTAAGCACTATGTTAATGATCATGTATTCTGACTAACTTCAATATTTTCTGTACTTATATATACGTTATTATGTCTCTGGAACTATATTAAAATCACCATTAGGACCAGCCAGCTAACTCAGCTGACTACAGTGCTTGCTTAGGTGCAGGGACTGAGGTTCAATCCCCGGCATGCCAGCCCCACCCCTGGAGCACAGAAATGGGGGATTAGACTGCACGTGGTGGTGCACGCCTGTAATCCCAGCACTTGGGAGGCTGAAAACAGGAGGATCACTACGAGCCTAATCTGTGTAGTGTGACCCTGTAGACTCTGTCCTAAAATACAGAAAAAAAATTTTAAAACTCACCATTATTATTTTATACAATTAAGTGTTAATTGCTTATCTTGTTCCTCATTCTGCTTTATCAAACATCTCTTGTATTCATGTATAATAACCTTTTACAATTTAATTTAGTGAGAGATCATTTTTATCAAACTTTTTGGTTTTCTTTCTTTGGAAGATGTTTATTTTTCTTTATCTAAAATTTTTAAGAGTTTTACTTTGAACAGATTTAAACTATCCTTGTATTTGACTTTTATATTGCTTTTGAGAAAGTAGCTTTTAATTTAAGAGCAAATCTTTAGAGACCACCTCTTTCCTTACTTTCTCTTCTTTCTGGCCTCCTCTGTCTGATGTCTTGGGTATGCTTCAGCTCCACAATGGACTATATACAGGCATGTAAAGTTTTATTTATTCTGCCTATGTTCTTGAAGTATCTTGAAGCTATAGGAGGAATTTGGATAAAATTATTTTTTAAAATTATGTTGTCTACTTTTATTATCCTCGTGGAACTACACCGAGTCTTTCTTAGAACATATACGATATTTTCTTTAATGCAAACATTTTCTATTCTTTTATTATACCCTCTTATTCTGTCCATGCTATGTTGAGGATAATTAATTCTAAATTTTTCTCCATCTATTGAATTTTTCTTATTTGAATCTTATAGTATGTATTTGTTTCTCATGAGAATTTAAAATGGGTTTTTGTCACTGTTTTCATTTTATAGATTCAACAGGTTGTTTTTTGTCTGAGCTGGTTGTAATTAACAGAGTTGGACCACAAACCCATGACTCCCTTCAACCTATGATCTTAAGCATGGTGTTGCACTCCTTTTCCCTTTTGAACAGTTAAAAGATGCACAAAAGCCACTTTTCCGTTAAACAGCACTTTCAATAAATCTAATGAATTGCATGAAAAAGGTTCATCATGAAGGTAAGATTCTAAGGTTATCTCTAGTGCAGCTTCAACCCCACTGGCAAGTAAAAGTTCATGTCACATTTTTATAAAATCAGAACAGATAATCCATACCATACACCCTAGGTGTACACAGATGATTTTAATTTTGGATCTATAAAACAAATGCTATCTAAAAGTAAATCATATGTAAAATTATGAAAGAAGTTTCCCATGAAAGTCCTATCAAGGGCTAGAATGCTTTTTCTCTTCCTACCTTCCCCGTTTCTGTTTACCGATCCTCTCTGTAAACTTAGTCAGTGGCTATTATTTGCTCAGAAATGTGAACCAACGGCAGCAAGACTGGAAAGCGATCCTTCCCTCATGAAGCTTACATATTGGGGTAGTTTAGACACCTCTTTGGAATTACGAAGATCTCATGAAAATCAATTAGAGTCTCACAGATGAGAGGACAAAAATTGAAGACTCCAAGATGGGAGCGTCACTACGTGAGTGCAACAGCTGCTGTGTGGCAGAATCAGTGCAAAACTCTGCCTCTTCCGATGGGAAAATTGAGTTCTTGGTCACAACATACTTGAGCTATTTATTATAAGACATAAATACTTGCCTGAATTACCTTGTATGATTGTGAGAATGAGAAATGGTAAAAATGTCTTTGAACGTCCTTTCAAATCCCTAGTCACTTTTAAGGTTTCAGTAATAAATCTTGCCTCTACAATCATTCACTCGTCTCTATTTTTTGAAATATGCCTTGACCACTCTACAGAGAGAGCGTATATTTCTATCAGGCACACAGATAAAGGAAAACTATTGAACCGATTCAGTTAATCTAATACAGTCTGTTGTTGTCTTTTGTTGTTTGTTTGTTTGTTTGTTTGATTTTTCCAGAGCTGGGGATTGAACTCAGGCCTGGCGCTTGACAAGCAAGCACTTATTCTACTGAGCTATCTCCCCAGCCCCCATCTGTTGATTTGTTAAGGTTTAATTGATAAAATTATTAGTTCATTAATCAGTATTTTTACCATAAAATTACTTCTTGTCTTATACATTGTGCTTCTTCCCATCAATGATAATTAACATTTTTCCAAATGCACTGCCTGCACTTTCCACAATTTATTTTGGATGCATTAAACTCTACTGGCATATATTTTCATGAAATGATGAAATTAAAAAATGGAAAATGATACATACATTTAAACAAAATATGTTTAACATTAAATTTAGGGAAACATTAATGAAACAGTAAATATTCCCCTAAGGTATCTATTTAAGAAACATGACATTAGCTTTATACATGGTGTCAAGAAACAGAGTTAAAAGCCAATGATTAATTCAGTGTCTTTCTCAAAACTGAACTTCACCTTTTCAGCTATCTATAACTCTAAACATAAATTGTTGAAATTTCCAGGAATCAGACAATCACATTTCAGAATTTAAAGCATGTTTTAACTCCCAAAATACTAGCCATGGTATGGAGAAAATCATAATTCTTCTTACAATAAAGACTCAGTTTACCCAGAATCTTAAATACACTACAAATTCTTCATGACTAAAAAGACAAGTTTGGTGTGTCTGATACATAAAGCAACTGCAAAAGTGTAGCAAGAGAGTGACAAGACACAGACTGCATTTGTGATCACCAGTGACGTACATGACCATGGGAGATAGCAGACTGAACAAATTTAAATGTGAATTTATTAACCACAAAACAATATTGTACAACTCTGCCAATGAACATCCCTGTGAAATATAAATGCTTCAGCACATTCTACTCCCAGAAATTTCAGTTCTGTTTAGGTGCTTACAGCTACATGAGGCCAGGCTAGCTGCTCATAATAAAATACAGTCTAGCAACCACTTACATAGGACTGAATCAGTGGGTGGACCTCATTTTTCTAGTGAATGTATACCAAAAATATTTCTCCATACGTTCATCCTGCCTTCTTGAAGTTCCCCTACAAATAAACTAGGTGGAAACAGGCTGCATTTTCTTTTCTTTCTTTCTTTCTTTCTTTCTTTCTTTCTTTCTTTCTTTCTTTCTTTCTTTCTTTCTTTCTTTCTTTCTTTCTTTCTTTCTTTCGAACCAGGGATTGAACTCAAGCCCTTGCACTTACCAGGGAAGCACTTATTCTACTGAGCTATCTCCCCAACTCCCAGGCTGCATTTTCAGAAGCAGGTCTTATATGTTCCTACAGACTCATTAGCTAAAATGTATCAGCTTATTTCCTAAGTTTGTGCTAATACAGAGCTGGGTTACTGTCTTTTTCGAGAGTTTTCCATGTAAACATAATGATAGAACTCTCCAATCAGATTCACTATCTGCACCAGAAGTAATAGGCCTAAAATCTGAGATAGTGCATAATGTCTGAAATTATAAAAGTGCTAAACACAACTAAAACTAATTTATGCATTGTTAGGTTTATATTTTTGATTTTTAGCAAATACAGAATGCAAACTCTGAGGAACGACAAGGGCAGGAATCATAATGCTCATAACATGTTTTGGCCAGCAAGACAGCTCAGTGGACTAAGTGGACTGGGGTTCGATCCCCCAGTATCCCATTTCACACTGGCCCCACCCCTGGGCATGCTGAGCTGGCCTCTGAGATCCAGCATGGTGGCGCATGTCTGTAATCCCAACTCTGGGAAGGCTGAGACAGGAGGATCACTACAAGTCTGAGCTGCATAGTGAGACCCTGTACCAAATATAATAAAAAAAGATATATTTTGTCTTAATGTTTCCTACCCATGGCATACTTTCTCACATTCTCTGAGTTTGTAAATTTTGTTATTTCACTCACTCATGAGTGGTAGTGTGAAAGACACCTTACAGGTTCAGTGATTTAACACAAGAATGACATTTCAGCCGATGGAATTTCTCATTACATATTATATTTGAAAGTAAAATGTTTTTGTCTTTGTTTCTGCTCTTTGTTTTTACTCTTTAAAAGAAAAGAAATGAAAGTGGAAGAATTTTTTTAAAAAGGTTTAAAATTGGCTTATAAATGCTTTGCAATTTTTAAATTTTTCTCAAGCTCTAAACTTCAGTTAGATGAAGCAAAAAAAAATGCATGCTGATTCTCTCTACTAGTTATTTCCCTCTAATATTGTGTACATGATATTTCTGACTTCTTTAGAACTTGGTTTAAAAACTGAGCTAGGGCAAAGTGCGGGAACTTGAGCGTGAGATCCCACCTACTCTGGAGGCACAGGTAACAGGATAGAACATTCAAGTCCAGCCACAGAAACTCATAAACAAAATAAAGCAAACATGCTCAGATGTAGCTCAATGGTCAAGCACCACTGGGTTTGATCTAAAAACCATAGAAGAAAAAAAAGATGTTTTATAGAACTGTCCATAATTATTCTAACAGAAGTTCATGGAAATTTATATTTCCTCCTATGATTTTTTTAATGTATTTGGTGCAGGGTCTCACTATGCAGCTCAGATTAGCAGTGATCCTCCTGCTTTCAGCCTCCCCATGGCCGGGTTACAGGCCTGTACCACCACACTTAGTCTCAGTGGCTGGCCCAGCTCACCTGGGGGCCTGCACAGCCTGTGGTGCCAGTGATCTAGCCCTTGTCCCTGAGCTTGTCTAAGCAGGTGCTTAGTCCACTGAGCTATCTCACCAGCCCCCTTTTTTAAAAAATTCTTAGCTTCAATAGAAAGGAATGTTGTGATCATTATATCTAAAATATACCAATAAATTAGAGATTGTCAAAAGAAGAGTAATGTAAGTTACAAACAGAATTAGTCCTCAAATTGAACAGAATTAAAAAGTTTAGAAAGGATGATTATTTAAGGGCAGTGCTTTTGAGTTTGGAAAAATCAAAATATTTAGTTGCATTGATGTGATCAATACTCTGAGTTTATAACTATATGTAAAGGCAGAGTATACAGACAAAACCAGTAGCTGTCAACACTGGGTCAGGGGACTGGTGAACTAAGGTGGCTGAGCCACTCACGCCAAGAACTAATTTGTGTTCAGTGATCCAGCTGGACTCTTTTCCAGATTTACTGTTTCTATTTTCCTCTGAGCTAGTGTGGAGTCCACCTGATTTAGGACTCTGTAAGTGTGACCAAACCAGGTTAATAATGAAAGCACTGCACACTCTGTTGCTGGGACTCACGGTCCAGCATTCTGTCTCCAATGTAACCTTCATCACAAGAAAGGTGTAAGCCACCCTGGGCACAGCTTTCATCAAAACTTTCAGGGACCTGCATTATAACTCTGCAAAATTTTACAAACTCCATATTGCAGCTTTTTCTACCATTGAGGATTCT
Organism: Octodon degus; assembly: GCF_000260255.1. Classification (NCBI taxonomy): domain Eukaryota; kingdom Metazoa; phylum Chordata; class Mammalia; order Rodentia; family Octodontidae; genus Octodon; species Octodon degus. The sequence continues at coordinate 177,132 of NW_004524785.1, read as the reverse complement.
GCTGATATTTTGTGTTGTGAAGGAGGAGGGCTGGTAATATTGTGGTGATGTGTTTTTCATAATTTCTTTGTTCTCCAGGCCCTGCTCAATGCTGGAAGCATTCTGTGCCCATATTTTAAGGATATATTATCTTCAGAACACAAGGAAAGCTACCAGGTACTATGTTCCACTCCTTTTGCTGGGGCGAGGCAGCTAAAAGAATGTATCTTTTTATTTCAAAAGCAGTCTCCAGAAATCTTCATTCAAAAATCTAAAATGGTGAGTGCAAGAATATTCAGTTTCTCTCTCATCTCCTTCATCTTGTCTTGGCCATCTTTGTACTACCTACCTTGCTTGCCCTTTACAATCTGCGTATCTCTTCAGAAGTGACATGTTGGTCTCCATCCATGTCTTCTTGGCAGAGCTATGATATTTGTGTGGGATGCCAGTTACCTCAAACCAACTTTGTTTGCATGAAAAATTTGAATTCAGATTATAACAGGTAATGAAGAACCGAAAGAAATGTGCGTGGAAGTAAAGTTGGCTCATTTATATTTTTTTAAATTTTATTCTATTTTATTTATTTGGTACAGGGTCTGGCTATACAGCTTGGACTCATAGGGATCCTCCTGCTTTTAGCCTCCCAAGTGCTGGAATTGTAGGCATGAGTCACCACATCCAGACTTGATCCAGACTTGATAGCCAGCTCAGCATGTCCCAGGGGGCGAGGCCAGGGCAGCATGTGGGAATGGAGAGCAAGCCCTAGTCCCTGAGCTTGCCTAGGCACGCACTTAGTCCACTGAGCTATCTCACTGGCCCTGGGATATTTATATTTTAAATGGTCGAAACAAGAAATCTTGAGGCAGACATCCCTGATAGGTGATACACAGGCAAATGATATGAGAGAAATTTAGTACTATCACTGAACACAGAAGTTGTGTCCTGTGGCATCCTGTTAGCATGATGAGAATGCCATAACTGCTTATAAACAAAAATTTCTGAAAAACATATATCTGTATTTTAAACAACATTGAAATTAGCTGGGTCTAGCGGTGCATGCTTGTAAGTCCAGCTACCCAGAAGGCTGAGGTAAGAGCACTGAAAGTTGATGGTCAGTCTAGGCAACTGGCAAGACCCCATCTCAAAATAAAAATAATAAAAGGTGACAATACTTGTTGTAATTTTTTATTTATCACAATTGTAAGATGGAGTTTAGGGAGCAAGTTTAGTTTAAGGTTTTTTTTTTTAATTTTAAATCCCTATGAAAAACTAGGAAACCATCAAAACTTTACTTAAAAAATTAGAAGAAGCATTAATGTACAGAAATCTCCACTCCATTTCTATGATTTTTCCAAGTGTTCCAAGTTCCCAGAGTAATGGTTACTCTTTTAGAATTACTTCAAACAGAGCAACTTAAAAGAAGAAGTATTTATTTTGTTAAAATTCTGAAAGCCAGAGGTCGCAAATAAGGAGGTCAGGGCCCCACCCCCACTGCAGGCTCTGTCCCATAATATGAGACGGGGAACCTAAAATGTTTGCTTGAGCCATACTCTCATATCAGTGTAAAAGCACTACACTCATCCTAAACTGGGAGGTCTTGAGCTCACATCACAGTTCTTTCAACAACAATTTAAGTTAGAGAATAGCTCCCAGGGGAGAAAAAGATATCACAGTTTTTCAAAGAAACTGCCATGCTTGGTATTGAAGAAACTATCTCCTGGTCTCCAGATCATGTTTCCAAATTAATATTAACTCCCTGTTAGTTACAAATTATGGTTTTAATAAACAGATTTTTTCAGTCCTATAAATACTCCCAAATTCTACACAGGGGAGTATAGATTTGGTGATCTTACAATAAACAACATATTTTAATGAATTGTCCTTTATAACTTCTTTGATTTTTCTCATGAATATCTCTTTATACATCTTAAAGGTGAGTGATAAGTGAGTTAGGAGGAGTATAGGATAAGCAGTTAATCTCAATCTCCTACAGTTGCCCTCTTGTGACACACGTGTGTTCACTAAGAAAGTGTCTATAGAAGATGAAATCAGGTAAATTAAGGTAGAGCTTTTGGGTTCCTTCCACTCAAGGATCCCATTGCAAATATAAATGCCTCCTAGAATTATTGGAAAATAAAATGATACCTTAAGAAAATTTTATGTCCTATAATTTAAAAATAAAGTTACTATTCTCATATTACTAGCTATCAATTACACTACATAAGGAAAAGCAAAAGCAATAGCATAATTAATGTGTGTGTGTATATTAGTCTTCTTTGGCTGCTATGATATGCTATACATTTTCACATTTTGTGAGTTAAAACAGTAGTTTTGTTTGCTGTTGTTGTTCTTTTGTTTGTTTGTTTGGGTCTAGGGATTGAACTCATGACCTTGGGCTTTCCAGGCAAGCACTGCGGCCCTAAGCCATATCCCTAGGCAACAGTAGGTACTTATTTTGTCAAAATTCTGAAGAACAGGGGTGCCAGATCAAGCTGTCAGCAGGGCCACATTCCCTCTGTGGGCTCCATAGGAGAATCCATCCATTGTCTTTTCCATTGTCTAGTGGCAGGCAGATCTCGATGGTTTATGGCTCCTTCTGTCCAGTCTCTGTTCCTGTCTTCCCATTACCTTGTTCTCTGTAAATCCAATACCCCTGACCCTTCCCTGGCAGCATCAGTTTTTACGACATTGGAAACCCACTGAAATAACCTAAAATGACTTCTCCTGTCTTATTGCAAGTTGTCTCAGTGAAAACTGTTGTCCAGATAGTTTCAGTGTCTCTTCTTACCAAAGAAGGCATTATGTTCTAGTTGTGTAGTGTTAGGACCTGATGTCTTTGAGGTCCAATTTTCAGCCCACTTATCTCAAGAGTAAAATATATATATAAAAAAAAAATAATGGAGCAGTTCTGTTTCAGTTACTTTTCTGGGACAAAATACCCAACACTCCAAATGAAATAAGGAAAGGTTTATTTAGCTCACTGTTTGGGTTTCAGTCTATATTTGGCTGGATCCAAGGCAGAGTGACAAATGGCAGAAGGGAGCAGTTCATGGCAGCAGAAAATAGCGAAACAGCAAGAGCAAAAAGGCAGGAGCAATGAGGGCAGCAGATGCAGAGAGCGAGTCTCTCTCCCCTCCTCATGTTGCGTTTAGGCTAGCCTCGTGAGTAGCACTCTCACCCATCACCCAGCAGCACTCGCACCTGTAATCCCAGCATTATATCATGAACAAATCACAACCTCTAGAATTCTTCCCCAGGACTGCATGACAGCGTGCGGGATAACTAGCCACAAACCATAACAAGGTCCAAAGATCAGAATCTTGGCAAATGTTCTGGCGTTGTTATTACTTGCAAGGTAAACATAAGTAACAGTAAAGTTAATCTCTAATGAATGATTATTCTGTTTATGGCAAAAAAAAATGTGTTTTGCTTAAGTTGCCTCACTTATCCACTAGGAACTATGTGGAATAGATGTGCCTGTTATTGTTATGTGTGTGAAGACAGTAAGTAGCAGGAATTCATGGTTAATTCAAGGTTGCAGAGTAGTAATGCTATTAGGAGTCACACTCTTGTCTATAGAACAAGACAGAGCTTTGGCTTTAATTATTGCTTTCAGCCCTTTTACCTATCAAACTTTCCATTAATTTAGTCTTTTCTAATATAGTCCATAGAAGTTTGCATAGTTAAACTTCATATGTGTAGGCATCCTTTTACACATATGTGTGTGTGTTTTGTAAATTGTGACACGCTGTAGCCAATGTACTGTATTAGTTATGTACTTTTACAAAAGAGTTTAAGTTTTAGTGAGTAAAATTATCACAACATAACCACTTGAAAGGGGCTCTCTCTTTTTCCTACAGATGAGAGTTCTAGCTCATTTTTGCTTCCTGTATAGGTACATTTAGGCTGCATTCAAGCCTGACTGTGGTAGCAAATTTTAACCATTTTAGAGTGAAATCAAATTCTAAGCAAAAGCAACAAAAGCAGTTTGCCTGTTCAGAAAACCCCCATCTCTGATGCTTTGCAAGCTGCTTCTGAAAGGTCAAATCCAGACATGTTTTCCCCTTACCAAATACTAAGGAAAATAAATGAAAACAATGTGCAAAGACATGGAAATTGGTATATTTAATGGAGATTCAATGTCATTGTATACCTTCAGCACTGGTTTTGGGCAAATCGAAGTCATAGAGTATATGTTAGTGTGAAAGCCAGATTCACACACTGGGGCTTGGAGAAGGAAATAAAGGGTTAGCTCCATTGTCTACATATAAAAGACGGAATGTCTCCCATTTACACTTCAGAGTATCAGGACTAGCTTCTAATTAATACTATATTTCATAAATGACAACCCTAGGCATGACATTTGGGCCTAACACCTACAAGGCATTAAAGGTTTCAGTTAATTATTATCTGAGATCTAACAATAGGGCAATCATTGTTCTGGTTTATTTATTTATTTATATTATCACATTCAACTTTCCCTAATTGATTGGGCCTTATAATATAGTCAAAAGGAAGAGTTATTCTTTAAAAGGACAGTCTTTAGAAAAAAAGAGGTTTCCAATCTTTAATTTTTGACTCTTTAAGCCTCTGTGTGGCTAACTGACTGATGCCCAGTGTGTCAGTCATGGTTTTACTTGAAGAACAGATATAATGCAAGATGTACAAATATATAAGAAATCACAAGATTGGCTTGTGACAGTCAGCTACAGAGCTGGGTGAGGAAGCTTGCAGAGGATTTCTGCACACTGGAGACTAAAAGAGTCGGTCCAAAGCCTGGAGCTCACTGCAGTGTTCCAGGCGAGTTCATATAATGAGACCAATGTGCCCGCAATGGAAGGCTGATGAGTCTACATCAGAGGCTGAAGGATCCAAGGCAGGGGCCAGAGGCTGCTCAAGAAGCCAGGAGACAACGTCCAAACTGACCACAAATACTGGAGCTCCTCCGAGGAAATGGGATGCTCCTTCCTTCCTCAGTTCCCTTATATATCCTTTAGGTGATGGGTCATTCTAGGGTGGGGCCTCCACAACCTGGGGTGTGGAATTGCTGAGCTAATTTAGTTATGCTCCTAACTTCTCAAGTTGACACAGTGGATCAACCACTATACCCATTATATTTCCTGAGCTAGCCACAGTGCTTGTGACCAAGTCTCTCCGAGGACTTTTCTCCATATCATAATCCTTTTCAAACTAGATTATGATTGCATTGTTTGAGTGAGGGCAGTCACTGCTTTCCCAATGGCTATTGTTGTTCCTGACCCTGAAGTTCAGCATAATAAGGCTTAATCTGTAACACATTTACCTAAGGTTATTCAATAGCACAAATAACCCCTAGGATAAAGCTCAGCTCCTTTAGTCGTTATGAGAAGAACCTACTCTCTAACCACGTTTACCACACATCCTCAGTGACCACGCCTCTCAGGTGCATTACACAGGTTCTACAGGAGAATCTATTCTTTGTCTCTTCCCTTCTAGCTGCCAGAAGCTCTCACTGGTTTGAGGCTCCATCTCTTCAGGCTGTTTCTATCTTCATATCTGCTCCCTTTTCCAAATTCTGCAGCATCTATTTCTGCCTGAGCTGAAAACAATTCTACCTTTTGGGGAAATTAACTGCCTGAGGTGATAAAAAGAAATTAATTAAATTTAGACTCATTGGCCTTTTATAATAAAATTACTTGTATCACTTTTTAGGTTTCAATACATGATGAAGTGATCCATAAAGAATTTTAGAACATGCAGTGTAGAGTTTTTAAGATTTTGTAATTAAAACAAAAGATGAGCAATCATCGAATAAGTAGAATGACCTCACATATAGATCACACCACTACCTCTGACTTTCCAAAGCCTATACTATATTGGTATCCTTTTTCTCTTTTGGCTTTCAGAATAAATGATAGTTTGCACAACAAAATCACAATCAAATTATTAAAATGGGTGTTCCATATCACGTATGCTGTACTTACCCAAGCAAAATCTAACATATTAACTTTCTAGAATGAGAACAAAATGTAGATTTGACATTAAAACTATCTCAAAATGAAAAAGTAAAAAAAGTCATAAAATCTACTAAATTGCAAAAATCAGCTGGTAACAAAGATAATTAATATTAACAACCATTGCCAAGCCAGCCCTGTCCCTGGGGTGTGCTGAGATGGCAATTGAGACTGGGTGTGGTGGCGCAAGCCTGTAATCCCAGCTCTTGGGAGGCTATAAATGGGCGGATCACTCTGAGTCCAATCTAATAGTGAGACCCTGAACACCCTGTAGACCCTTCCCTAAAATAACAAAAAAAAAAATTAACAACCATTAGGAATGTATCATAAATTCCTATAAATAAATACATGCATGTGAAACTCAAGTAATAGAAATTAAATGAAATTAACACAATGTGAAAAAATCTCTACCATATTAATAATCAAAGAAATGCATTTGAAAATATTTATTTTGCTTATTTATACCAATGAGTGAGAAAAACTGGTTTAAAAATCATACAGCATTGACAAAAGTACAATAAAAACATATTCTCTATTGATTTCAGTCTATCTATTAATTCTAGTTTAATATACTATGTTTACTAACAATCTAGAATACATGGAGTATCAAACATTAGCATGAAATTTATATAATCTGCAACAAAAATGTCCATTTAAATTTTCAATTAATTTAGGGAATGGTATTCCTAGAAGGCAATATATAGATAGAACATATCTATCTTCTTTGAAATAAATGACTGTAATAGAAATTATACAAGTTAATGTATTTTTAAGTATTACCAAGTTGTCTTATGAAAGACATATGCAAATTTGATTCAATAATTTGATAAAATAGTAATAGAAAAGATAGCTCTATTCATTCCTTATATAGATTCTAATCTGATTATATATTTAAACAGAGCGTCTGTGAAATAAAAATTTCTTAGAAGAAGTCTGATACAGACTTCTAATACTAGAAAGGAAGGTTCTCTTTACTCAGAAACTACACCAATGCTATATTTTCACTTAATATACATTAATTACATAATTACAGAATGATAGTGTGTTAAATTTCAATTATTTTAACACGAGTAAAATTAATGATGCTTTACTATAATTGCTAGCCTTTGGCACTACTTCTCTGAAAGACTGCAATATATCTTGGCTTTTATTTTATAGTTATTTATTTAAAGAACCTTTTACATTAAAGAAAGTTTTTTTAGGAATAAATTTCAAAATATTTTCCAAGTTTATGATTCTTTCCTTTATATTTGTGACTTTTTTGTAGTTGTTTACATTGTAATTTTAATTGTATTAAATCAATGAAATTATAAGGTTTGTACTTTCTGTTCTTGTTCCCTAACTTAGGAAAGTCCACCAAAGTCTATGTAAATTACTGCTTTTATTTTCTTCTAAGGAATTTTTATTTCACAGATACTTTGTTTAAATATATAATCATATTAGAACCTGTATAAGGAATGAATGGAGCTATTTTTCCATTATTATTTTATCAAATTATTGAATCAAATTTGCATATGTCTTTCATAAGACAACTTGGTAATACTTAAAAAAGTACATTAACTTGTATAATTTCTATTACAGTCATTCATTTCAAAGAAAATACATTCAAAGCGCAAAAACACTGTAGAGCTACATAACAGCTGTAGAAGCTACTAAGAATCTATCTGATGCAAATAACTGTGAAAGGCTATTTTCTTATAAAATTACATAAGAGCTACCTAAAAAGTCAAAGCATATTATACACATTTTGCAAATGATTTACACCTCAGAATTTAGCAGCACTCATGACAGTAGCCCACAGTATATTTTATGATTTTAATAATTTAACCCACATGTGCCAAGCAATTTAAAGTTAAAATGAGCCCATAATCAAGAAAATGAGTATAGGGATGAGACAAGACATAGGAAAGCAGGAAAACAAGAAAAAAGAAAAGGCAGAGTCTAGCTAAAAAAAAAAAAGTAAATGATAAAGAGAAAAGCAATTCCACAAATTATATTTCTGTATTGTGCATATAAACATAGAAGAGAATAATAATTATTTTTAGACTGCTATATAGGGGTGAGGTATTTTACACTTTACATTTTCTGAAATGTTATTTTATTTTTATACTGAAGATTAAAAGAAGCACAATATACTGTGGGCATTCCAATTAGCTTACAGACAGCTGGATTTTTTTCAGTGCTTTCTTTTGAGATATCGACCTTTGATTGTACTCTGTGCTCTCCCGTACTTCTGCTGTGATTCTTCCAGACAATCTCAAGAGTAGCTGGAAGAAGAGTGGTTTCTAGACCATACAATGGGTTCAATTGAGCCTGGCACATTCCATGAGTTTTTCTCTTCTTTCTTAATGCATGGCTGCCAATCTTGTACACACTTCCCTGATGTGCTTCACACAATAGCTGGCCCGGAGGAAAGAAAACCCACTGCTGCCACCCTTCTGTGAGTTCTGGCAGTGTGCAGCGGCTCATGGCTCTCATAATCGGGGGTCATGCTATGCATCCACAGCCGCAAGAGTGCCAAGTAGACTCACAGGTGTGAGGCTTACTTTGCAACTCATAATTTGGCTCCAAAATGAGCAACAATTATGCTTTAAGATCAGGGCCATGTGAGCAACACACAATAGAAAATGAAGCAATTATGGGTTGCATCCCTTCATCATAATTGATGTAAGTATGGTTTAGTGCATAAATTACTTTGGTAATTATAGCTCCCTTCTTTACCTCCTTAGATTGTTCATTTTTATTTCAATAAAATTTCATACTAGTTACATAATCAGAAAATCCCCCTGGATTCCAGTCATTGACTCTTTGCCAGGTACCAGCTTCCATCCAATGGACCTCCAATCGCACCTTGAGCACAGACGTTTTATTACATACATTCAGTTCTCAGAGCCTAAAATAGCCTGATATGTAATATATCTTTATATACATATTATGCAAAATATTTTGTATATGAATTTATACTTTAGTTGTGATTGATAGGAGATGATGACTGAAATGAAGTTTATAAATTCAAGTCCTAGTCATAATGTTTTACTGCGATGCTCATTAAGCATAAAAGATTATATAAAATGAACATATAATAATTAGGGATATTTTCTTCAGTTTCCTGGGGTTGTAAAGGCCACTTTGAAATTAGTTATTTTGTAATATTTTTCTTTAATGTAAAATATTTCTCAATTTGATCTCTACTCCTCACTAAACAATTGCCAGTTAATCCCTATTTGTCACAAAACAATTACAATTGATCCTTATTCACCATCAAACAATTATCCATTTTAGAAAATAGAAATTATTACACAGGAGAGAAAGAAAAACAACAAGCTAATATTCAAAGGAGAAAAACTTGCAACTCTGCTCTCTTCTTCACAGTTGTACTGTTCCTCCTAGTAACAAACATCATTAGGATAAATTCATCTTTTCTGTTTCATTTTTGAATTTTCTTCTACCTATTTGTTTTCTTCAATTACATTTTAACACACAGTCACACACACATCTCTTCAAACACACATATTTACCTTAGTGACCTTCTTGTTAAAAACATCGCATCTGTTAAGACTAAACCAGTAAAGGCATGATAATGTTTCCATTTGTTTTACTTTGGGGTTGCTAACACTGTAGCCCAGTATGTCCCCTTCTCCACTTATATTTTTCCAAGTTAGAAAATAAACAGCAATCTGCAAGGAAAATCTTTTTACATGACAACAGTTTCTTTAAATGTCAAAGCAGTCATGGGAAGATTAATTCAACAAAGACTTGGCATACATTACTAACACATAAAAATCAATTCTAAGTAAGGACATTAAAGTATAGAGACGCACCGCTTCCTACCTCCTAGTTCCCCTATAAGACTCTATCTAATCGTGTTTCACTCCATTCTATATCAAAAAGTAACCTGGTCCACTAGGCCTTAAAAATATATTAGATATTACTGAAAATAGAGATGAAAAACATTCTCTTATCTGAAGGATTTCACCTTCTGGAAAGAGCAGGAGTTCTGGACCTGATAAATTATGGAACCTTGATTTTCTGAGTACCTTTGGGTTATGGAGATAGGACAGCCTCACAAGAAAAATGTTCTCCCTCTTTCTCACTCCAAGGAAGGTCATCTCTGGAAGCTTATTCCTGGACCTACCTATGCTGAAAGCACATGATAAGACCATGATGCTTTGAGTGCTCTAACCTATACCTGGAGGATGGAAATGTTATGTAGAGACCAGCGAGGATCTGACTGAACAGGCAGTGCTGGATGTCCCAACAGTTTGTTTCCCCTAGGTCATACACATTTGTCCAATCATCCTTACCACTATCCATTATTTTCTTCAAGCTTACCATAAAACACAGTTTGAGGAATGCAGGTCTTCAAGTTTTAAGACTGTTATTCCTATAAAAGTTTAAATTAAATGAGGTTTTGTATGCTTTTCTGTTGTTGGTCTAACTTTGATTATAAAAGTGCCACTCATAAACCCTGTTATGGGTGAGGAAGAGATTACGTTTTCTCCACTACATTGGAAAAATACACCTGGTCAGAGGATATTATCTGCCAAGTGTTGTATCATAAGTCAAGAATTTAATACATTTTTGGAGGTCCATCTAGAATGGTTTCAGGACTACGGAGCAAGCGAGATAAATCTTAAAGAGTTTCAGGATTTAACTAGGTATGAATGAGGGAAGGAATATTCTAAAGAAAATACATAAAATAGGCAGCAAGAAAGACCTGTAAGAGCCAACAAATTTGAGAGACAAATGGATTATGCAGGTAGGGGGAAGCTGTATCAAGAATGACCTTGCATTAAGGCCTACATATTGATCTTTAGCCAAAAAGATCTGATAAAGGACTAAGTAGGGAGTGACATGACAGAATTCATTTGCATAATGATTACACTAAAGTAATAAATAATTAAGACAATATAAACACAGTACTGTGTCTAGTTCACATTTGTGAACTCTATAATTGCTATATTAATTAGTGGATAGAAGGTATGGTTTGAAAAGAGACAGATTATAAGTAAATGAAAATCAGATGTGGAATCAACAGAACTTGAGAAGCCTTTGGTTGTGGGAATGATTTCTAAGGTTCCTGTTTGTGCCACTAGGTTGATTGAGGTGCTCTACACTGAATTCAATAACTTGTTCTGAGGAACAGGTACTCATAGATATATAATATTTATTTGATGTTCATATCCTACATATGCCTACTTAATATATATGATGTGTTAGTTCCCTTTCCAGCTCTAGAACAAATAACTGAGATGACTGACTTATTAAAATAAAACATATATCTTGGTTCTGAGTTGTAGAGTCTCCAGTCCTTCAATAACTAGCCCAGCTTTCTATGGGCATGAGGAAAGGTGACACCTCATAGTGGAAATCTGTGGTAGAGCAAACCATCTCATAGGTGGAAATTGTGGAGTGGTGCTGGAACCACACAATATCATTAAATGTGTGGACCCGACAACCTAAATTCCTTCCAAAAAAAACACCAGCAAAGTATCTATAGCCTCCTAACAGTGCCTCTCTGATAACCAAATCCTTAACACATGGCCTTTAGGGACGTTTAAGATCCAAGCCATAGCATGTGGCTCTCATAGAAAAGACTAAATTCAAATTGTAGATGTGATAAACATCATCATTTGGAAAAGAAATGTTTACAATCTTGGATGTAAATAACTTTGCTCAGAGAAAAGCTAATATATCCAGAGAAAGGGGCTCATTGTAGAACTTGGAATATAACCACACTTAAATGGATGACAATGTTAAAACTCTAAAGATTCTCCAATTCTCAGTACAAAGAGAAGCCAGAGAAGTAGGAGGAAAACAAGGAATAATGTAATAAAACACAAGAAAAAGATATTTCTACATTGAGGTAGATTACTTGAAAAGCCATGGGGCTAAGAATATTCAGTAGAGATTAACCAGTAAATCCCTGTCACAGAAGTCTTAAAGAGAATATAAATTCTACACTCATGAGACCAGATGGAACAAAGCAAGAATCACCTCTGTAAAAGGACGTTTGGGGTGTGTGGGGGTGGTGGGAAAGAGCCAAACCTTCACTTGTGCCACTTTCTGTTTGAAGTGTGATAAAGCCATGCATTAATCTGGAGGTAGGTGAGGTGGAGGCATATAGTAGAGCTCGGACTTGGTAAGGAAATTTATGGGGACATAGAAATAGACCACAGGCTAGCTGGAAAAATCAGATAGAGTAAGGAGAAAGCATAATGATGTAAGGGTGACTCAGAAAATTTATGCTCTTTAAATGAGAATTAAATTTCTCCATAACTGCCCATTTTTTAAAAACTAACCTATAAATGTTCAAGTTTATTGTAGAACTATGCTACAAACTAAATATATATATATATATAAATATATATGCACCGGGTCTCACTATGCATCTCAGACTCAGTGATGCACCTGTCTCAGCCTCTTCAGCACTGGGATTACAGGCATTCACCACCAGGCCTGAACTCGGTGGCCGGCTCTGTACCAGTGGCAGGGTAGGTGCATATGCTGCACAGGACTGAACCCTGGTCCCAGAACTTGCCTAAGTAGGCTGGGCTGTCTCACTGGCCTTCAAACTTGATTTACTAGAGTCAAATGCACTGGTCACAACTTTCAAAAGATAAAGATCTTTTAAAATATACTATCATAAATACATGAATATACTTAGGAAAGATCATTCTCTGGATCATTGAGGTAATAGAATGTAAGGTCAAATAGTTATTCTACCTCTTCCAAGAGATCATAGTGCACCTTTATAGATATTTTACAAAACTCTCATGCATTATGACTATAAGAGCTTGCAATTAATTATTTACCAAATGATTGTATAGCTGTAACCAAGAAATGCTTGTGAAATAAAGCAGTCACCCTTGTCCTGCATGGAATAATACAATCTTGGCACTCACTACTAAGTCTTGAGTGTGAATGATAATTTAGGGATTCAAAAACATTCAGTGTATGAGCATGTTTCTATAAATTAATGAAATCTTATTCGGAAGTTGTTATTTACTGCTCTGAGTGAAATGCAGAAACTAAAAGGAACAAAATTTTTTTTTACAAATACTCAATTACTTTATTTTATTCTTTTCTGTACATTTATGTGATGATGAAGCTCCTCCTTTTTTCTTCAAGTATGAAAAACTCTTTTATTTTTTTATTTTTTCCCATAATTTTATTGACAAACAAATAGCAATGAGACAGTTTCAAATCAAATTGATAGGACAGTTTCAATAATTAACACATTGCATACATTCTTCCTAGTGGTTAATTGCTGTACAAGATGCGGACATGATATCC
>NW_004524785.1:160885-162359 GCF_000260255.1 Octodon degus | reverse complement strand
AGGCTTGCAGTTTATCATTCTTAATAGCTGAATAATACTCCATTGTGTAAAAATACCACATCTTTCTCAACCATTCCTCAGGTGAATGGCATCTTGGTTGTTTCCAAGATTTGGCTATCACAAATTGTGCTGCTATGAACATAGGCACACATATATCACTATAATATGATGTTTTCAGATCCTCTGGGAAAATTCCCAGTAGAGGAAGAGCTGGTTTAAGTGGTATTGCCAGTCCAACTTTTCTAATAAGACTCCATACTGATTTGCATAATGGTTGCACCAGTCTACATTCCCACCAGCAGTGGAGAAGGGTTCCTTTTTCCCCACAGCTTCTCCAACATTTGTTGTTGGGTGACTTTGTTATTTTAGCCATTCTTTCTTGGGTGAGATGATATCTCAATGTTGTTTTAACTTGCATTTCGCGGATGGCTAGTGATGTGGAGCATTTTTTCATATATTTATTCGCTTCTTTAATTTCTTCCTCTGAGAAGCATGTGTTCATTTCAGATGCCTATTTCTGGATTGGTTCATTAAATTTTGGGGCCCTCATGTTTTTCAGTTCTTTATAAATTCTAGAGAGCAGACCTTTCTCTGAGTACTCATTTGTCATGATTTTTTACAAATTTGTATGTTGCTTTTTCACTTTGTTGGTAATTTCTTCTGACGTAAAAAAACTTCTCAGTAAGTTAATTCTTTCAACTGTTTCTCGTGCGATTTGATTTCTGTTCATGAACTCTTTGCCTACCCCTATGTCTTCAAGAGTTCCTCCCACTTTCTCTTCCAGGATATTTAGTATCTCTGCTTAAATGTTTAGATGTTTAATCCGTTTTGACTTCAGTTTAGTGCATGGTGATAGACCTGGGTCAAGTTTGAATTTTCTGCATGTAGAGAGCCAGTTTTTCCAGCACCATTTGTTAAAGAGACCATCTTTCTTCCATTGAGCATGTTTGGCCCCTTTGTCAAAGATAAGGTGGCTGAGTGTGTTCGTTGGGGCTTCTTCATCTTCTAACCTATTCCATTGATCCTCAGGTCTATTTTGATGCCAGTACCATGCTGATTTTATCACAGTAGAATTATAGTATCATTTCAAGCCAGAAATTGTAATGCCTCCTGCCTTGTCTTTATTGCCCAGAATTGCCTTTGCTATTCTAGGTCTTTTCTGGTTCCAGATAAATTTTAGGAATGATTTCTCTAGCTCTGTGAAGTATGTTTGTGGTAGTCTGATAGGGATTGCATTAAAACTGTACAGCAATTTTGGGAGTATGGCAATCTTCACGATGTTGGTTCTCCCTATCCAGGAGCATGGAATATCTTTCCATTTTCTGAAATCCTCTATGATCTCTTTTTTCAGAGTAGTGTAATTTTCCTTGAAAATATCTTTGACTTCTTTAGTTAGATTAATTCGAAGGTATGTCATTTTCCTCGGTGCTATTGTAAAAGATATTGTTTCTATAATTTCCCTCTCAGTGTGTTT
>NW_004524785.1:157642-159304 GCF_000260255.1 Octodon degus | reverse complement strand
GTCTGATTCAGTTCTGTTATTTCTTTGTTAATTTTTGTCTGGTTGACCTACCTTTTTGGGAGAAGGGCATGTAAAGGTCTCCTGTTAAGACTGTGGAATTGAATAGTAGATTTTTCATGTCCATTAAAATTTGCTTTATATAGTTGGGTTCTCCTATCTTTGGTGCATACATATTTATGAGTGTTACCTCTTCCCCTTGAATTTCTCCCCTAACCAGTATATAGTGGCCTTCTTTATTTTGCTTGGTCATTCATGACTTGAAGTTGAGATGCTTTGAGAATAGGATTGCTACCTCTGCTTTTTTCTGCGGTGCAGTGCAATGTAGTACTGTTTTCCATCAGTTGACTTTCAGCCTATGAATGTCTTTATGAGTTAAATGTGTTTCTTGTATACAGCATATTTTTGGATTTTGTTTCCTAATCCACTGTGCCAGTCTATTTCTCATTGTTGATGAATTGAATCCATTTACACTGATGATTAGAATTGAGATGTATTGACTTATGATTGACATGTTATTTACCTGTTGTCGTTTACGGGTTTTTCTCCTATGTTTAATTGATTGCCTATTTAGCTGATTGCCTCTGATCTCATTTGTGGAGTTCTGATCATTTTGGTCTCTCTATAACATCTTTCAGGAGCCTCTTCTTTTCTGTAGCAGCTTTCAGTCTATTATTCTTGTGCTGAATTTCTGGGATCTGGACTATTATATGTCTCGGTGTGTTTTTCATTGAGTTGATGTTACTCGGCATTCTGTATTCTTCAGTTACCTGAATGTCAGATAGTTTCCTCATATTTGGGAAGTTTTCTGCTATTACTTCTGTCCATATTGTTTTAATGTCATTTGTATTAACTGCTTCTTTCTCATTGATGCCTATTAGTCTCACATTATTCATCTTTGCATCATCTTGCAAGTTATGAATTATTTTTTCCTGCATCCTAGTTGTTTCTAAGAGATCCTTTCTAACCTTTTTATTAGCTGCACCAGCATCTTCAAGATCTGTAAGTCTGTCTTCACTTTTACTCTAATGCTTTTGCAAACTTGTGATTGAGATTTTAAGTTCCTCCTTATCTTTTTGACTGTGCCTCATGCAATCTATTTCTTTCCTGTATTGCTCATTTAAGGAATCCATCATTTTTCTAATCTCCTCTATTATTTTTATCAATGTCTTCTTTAGAAGCAGTTATTAATTCTTTTGCTGCAGTGTTTTACTCAGATTTGTTTCCTCCCTATGTTTCTGTAGTTGATTCTTTACTTCAGATGCTATGAGTTCAGAAAATTCTTTTTTTATTTCAGAAAAGAATTCTGCTCTGAGTTCCTCTATATCTTTCTGCTGTTGATTATTTACTATCAACCCTATTAATTCATACATTTAAGCTGAGCTAGTGTCCTCTGCACTTGTTCTGTGTGGGCATTGGTTTTCCTCCATATGTTTCTACATTTGATTCTTTACTGAAGATGCTATTAATTTAGGGATTTCTTTTTCATTTCCAATCTGAGTTCATCTATACATTTCTGCAGCTGTTTTTTTTTTACTTCATAAGTTGTTGATTCATTGATTTCAGCTTTGTGGTTCCCAATTTGTACTGTGTTAGTGTCTTCTGCACTGGTTATGAGTAAAAGATTTCATTTTTTTCCCCATTTAGGATTATGTTAACCATTGC
>NW_004524785.1:155097-156257 GCF_000260255.1 Octodon degus | reverse complement strand
CAGTATGTGGTCTATTTTAGAAAATGACCCATGTGCAGCTGAGAAAAATGTGTATTCAGCTGTGTTTGGGTGGAACACTCTGTATATGTCCACCAAATCCATGTGTTTCAAGCTCTGGTTAACTTCTATTATTTCTTTGCTAAGTTTTCGTCTGGTTGACCTATCTTTTGGAGTTAAGGGGGTGTTAAGATCTCTTGTTAAAGTTGTGGCATTAAATATTAGATTTTTCAAGTCCATTAAGATTTGCTTTATATAGTTGGGTGCTCCCATGTTTGGTACATACATATTTATAAGCATTACCTCTTCTTCTTGAATATTTCCCCTAACTAGTATACAGTGGCCTTCTTTATTTCGCTTGATCATTGTTGGTTTGCAGTTGAGACTGTCTGAGTATACGATTGCTACCCTTGCTTTTTTCTGAAGGTGCTGGGGCATGCAGTATTGTGTTCCATCCTTTGACTTTCAGCCTATGAATGTTTTTATGAGTTAAATGTGTTTCTTGTATACAGAATATTGTTGGATTTTGCTTCCTAATCCACTGTGTCAGTCTGTTTCTCCTAATTGGTGAATTTAGTCCATTTACATTGATGGTTAGAACTGAGATGTATCGACTTACAGTTGACATGTTTTTTACCTGTTGTCATTTACTCCTTTTTCTCCTGTGTTTAATTGCTTGCGCTATTTAGTTGGTTGCTTCTGAACTCATTTGTGGAGTTCTGATCATTTTGGTCCCTCTCTAGAACATCTTTCAGTAGCCTATGTAGCATTGGCTTTGTCATCACGAAATTCTTTAGCTGTTCTTTGTCATGAAAGTATTTCACTTCTCAATCAAACTTTAAAGAGAGTTTTGCAGGGTATAGTAGTCTGGGCTGGAATGTGTTTTCATAGAGGGCCTGAAGTACTCTGCTCCATGCTCTTCTTGCCTTCGTGGTTTGTGAAGAGAAGTCAGCCGTAATTCTGATGGGTTTTCCTTTGAATGTGATCTGCTTCTTTTCTCTAGCGGCTTTCAATAGATTATTCTTGTGCTAAATTTCTGGGATCTTGACGATTATATGTCTGGGTGTGTTTTTCATTGGATTGAGGTTACTTGGTGTTCTGTATGCTTCAGTTACCTGAATGTCAGATAGTTTCCTCATATTTGGGAAGTTTTCTGCTATTAC
>NW_004524785.1:152371-153851 GCF_000260255.1 Octodon degus | reverse complement strand
TCCGCACACTCACCTGACCTGGGCTAGGACTGGGTCTCTCATGAACTCTTGATAGAAGTATTTTATGAAATATCTTTTTGTTATAGAAAATAGTGAAAAAATAGAAATTATGTTATTTCTTTCTCTTACTTTTCTGGTTTTGCATATATACCAAATAATCTGGGAAATTAAATTGCAAATTTAAATTTCTCTGGAAGCTTCTTAAAGTTATTTTGCATCATAAAAGATTACATAAATATATTAGTGTTCCACACATATGTCTTTATCTGTTTATATATACAGTGTTACTCTGGTTCATGGATACATTAGTTGGTAAACAATTTGATTAGCAAACAGAAGCATTTTGCAAAATTTTATTTCTGTTTGTGAAATCTGAGTCAGGCAGCAAACATGACCACAGCCATCTTTTCCATATGGACATGAGTATGAAAATCTTTTCCAGAATTATGGAATGAATGAGCTTCATAAACGAAGCTGCCACTGCACACAAAAATTGCAGATATATGCACAGTGTATATGTCTATTTATTTACTTACTTATTTATTCTAAATGTATTTGGTTACTACAGGGTCTCACTACACAGCTCAGACTAGTGGTGATCCTCCTGTTTTCAGCCTCCCCAGTGATGGGATTACAGGCATGAGCCACTAGGCTCTAAATGTGGCTGGCTCAGCCCACCTTGGGGGAAGGGCTGGCATGGCATGTGGTGCCAGGGATCAAACAGTGGTCCCTGTGCTTGGCTAAGCTTGCCTAAGCAGGAGTTTTAGTCTGCTGAGCTATCTCATCAGCCCTATATATCCATTTAAAGTATTTAATTCCTTACAATTTCTATTACATGTTGCACCAGAAAAGACTATAATTTTCACTTATAAAATATAAATTATAAGCAGAAAGGACTGAATTTAACTTAGTGTACAGTCATCTTTTAGTATTCATTGGAGATGATTTCCAAGATCCCTATAAACATGAAAGTATTCAGATGCTCAAATCACTTAATAAAGTTGTACAGTATTTCCATGTAAACTACATTCTCCTGCACACTTTTAAACAACTCCCAATTACAGTTTTATAGTACCTAATACACTGTAAATTATTAATAGTTGATATGTTGTATTGTTTAAGAGATAATGACAGGAAAATAACCTGTATCCGTTCGCCACAGATGTAAATTTCTTTCAAGTATTTGTGATCTTTGGTTAAAAGTAAGGATGCAGAGGGCTGGCCAAATAGCTCAACAGATTAAAACCCCTGCAAACAGGCTCAGAGGCTGGGAATTTGATCCCTGGGCCTGCAGTGCTGCCCTGCCCCCAGGGCATGCTGAGATCTCAATTGAGACTAGGTGTGGTGGTGAATACCTGTAATCCCAGCTCTTGGGAGGTTGTAAACAGGTGGATCACTATGAGTCCGATCTAGTAGTGAGATCTTGAACAACCTGTACTCCCTTCCCTAAAATAAAATAAAATAAAATAAAAATTAATAA
>NW_004524785.1:135778-139626 GCF_000260255.1 Octodon degus | reverse complement strand
TGGTCCCGCCGGCGCAGGGTAGCAGGAAACTCTCCGCACACTCACCGGACCTGGGCTAGGACTGGGTCTCTCCTCATTATTCTTAATATGCTCTTGCTATCATGAAACAGGCCCAGTTTGTGGAGTGAGGGAACTACTGATTAGTGTCATCTCTGCTGCCCCCTCCTATTCAAACTGTCTCTAAATATATGGAACCAATGAAGTGATCGAAAGACAAGATTAAATATGAGATTAGAGTTTGATGGAGGTCAGTTAAATACAAATGGCACCACCTGGGTAGCGTTATCACAATGTGTTATGAGCAGGGCTCAAGGATCAAGAGCTACAGGGGTCTAGAGCAGCTAAAATCATTTTTCTGTGCCAATCGTTCTCCTCCAAAAGAAAGTAATCGCAATTACTCCTGTATTGTTCTGAGATCAAAAATGTGAACCCTTTGCAACATGTAGTTCACATAAGATGTTTAATAAATCAAACCTAATATTTGCTAGTACTATGTTTTTCTGTCTGTCATTGTCTTCTAATTAGTTTTACAGAATCACTTGCTGGCCTTACAGGTAGCAAACATAGCCACACATGACGAAGGAGAATGTAACCCGAATGTAACCCAAATAGGCTTTATCAAAGGACAGTGAGTCTCCTACATAATTGGCACTATATATGCATTAAAATTTAATCATTGCAGAAATCATTGTCTATATCTTACATATCTAGACACTGAGAGATGAACCTTTTGAATGACTGGTTCAATATTGTGAAGCTTAATATATGAAGAACCTGTGTCTTTTAGTTCCAAGTACTTCATTATTTGTCTCCATATTTTTGACTCCAAATGGATTTTTCTAGTTTAACTAGTTTCCAATGATTTGAAATGCTGCTTTCTCACTGTACCATCTTTTTTTTCCCCACATTTTATGTCTGGTAACAGATTTCAGTGAAGTTGCTACTTTTGTTGGGTGAATTTAGATAAGTATGAGTGCTGGAAGAGGGGAAGGCATCATAGTATCCAATCAAGATCAGTGTTTAACTATGATTCAGTCTATCTTCTATGCTTCTCTTCATCAGTTTGTTCCCTTGTTTTTTGCCTTGCGTTCTTCTTGCCACTTGTCCCACCCATCTCCAGAAGCACATGTAAGTGTGCACATATGAGATATACTACACAATACTGCAAATCCAGAGAACAAATAGCTTTGATTTGCTAGTTATTCATCTTTCAAAGTATAATATAAGTAGATCACCTATTCAATTTGGAAGGCTTTCTCCCAATACTATCTGACTATGCAGTAGTATAAATATGTTTACTAAACTCTCAATTCCCTAATGATTTGCAAATATGTTTTAAAGAACTGTGTGATCTTTTATACCTACCAAAGGTGCAAGAAGGAATTTGGATCTGCATGAATATTTTCTTCATGTCTTTCAAGAATTCACTCACTTCAATCTTTTGTTGAGCTATACAAAGGAGTACATTTTTGAATAAATGAATTGGGTACACTGAATTTAAAGCAGATAGATAAAGCATGATTAACACTTGCAGGTAAATAAGTCTACTCAAGATGCAGATTTGAGCCAAAATTTTTCCAAAAAGCTATTCAAACAATATAATATTTCTTTGAACCAGAAACTGTTCATAAAATGCAAAGGAATATAAAATAACTTTAACAGCACATAATTTTTCAATATTTTTATTATAAAGCATGTACTATTTCCTCTACTTTTATGATAATGAAATTAATTTCAAAAATGGCACAAAGTTCACAGTGCTACATTTTTGATATTTCATTTTCTGTTAAATGTGATAAGACAGAAAAAGCTGATGGGCCATGAAAATTCATGGGGCCCAAGAGCTCTATGCAACAGCTTGCCAATGGTGAAATCAGGCTGTTTGCAGCAAAATTACCCAACTGAGCATATTAAAAATAGATTCAGAAGCCCTACCCTTGTTCTACTGAGACAGAGCATCCCAACAGTGGGTGGGAATCTCTGACTTGAATAAACCTTGAAACAGCCTCTTATGCCCAGCCAGCTTTGGCAAGCATACACCAGTCCATTACCTTCCAGTTGCAGGTAGGAGAATAATCACAAACACTTGGATTTGGTTTGGAAACACTGCCTTGACAAATTTTCCAATACTCTACAATTTGTAGATTTCACTGATTTTCATATTTATTTAGACAGACAGAGAGAGAGAGAGAGAGAACTCAAGGATGCTTGTAACATACATTATCTCTTAATCTTTCTCACTGTTGAGCTTAGCTGCACAAGTCTATTATTAGAGACACTTCCACAAAGACCTGCTTTCACCTGGAATACTTTCTTTGCTTTCCATTCCCCATTCCTTCTTCCATCTTTTATCCATATATCTTCACATTGCAATGCACACAATCACAATTTTGAAATAATTTTATCACTTTCTCATAAGTGTTTCAGTGTCACATGTATTGTGTTCAATCCCTACAGAAAAGCTTGTCTTTCCTCTTTCTTTGCATTTTAGCTTACTGAGCTACATGCATATAAATAGTAAAGGGCACAGATTTTTAATGTTCAATTTGATGAATTTTTCTCAGCTATGCATAACTATTGTTCAGAAGCAACAAAAAAGAAAAAGTTATGATTTCCTTAGACAATGCCTTTGTGCCCTTTTGTTTACAATGACTTCACCCAGAAGCAGGGACAGTTTTTATTTTGCTTACACTAGCCAAGATTTACCCATTTGATGAAGTCATATGCACAAATATAAAAGTGGGCTTTTTGACTTCCAATTTTTTTCAGTGTATTTTTAATTCACATACGCTGTCTGTCACAAATTCATTCTTCTAATTGCTAAATAATTGTGCATGTAGCGCATGTACTGACACCTTTCAGATATGCTTGGGTTTTTTTTTTTTTTCAAGTCTCTGCTCATAGAAAAGGACTATTGTCATTTGAATGCAAGTTTCTGTGGGGACATAGATTTTCATTTACATAGGTAAATAAATGGGATTCATTTTCTAGTTCAAAAGGTAGTATTTTAACCTTGAAAAAATGCAGAAGTGTTTTGCAAAGTGATCATAGCATTTTACATTGAAAAACAACATATACTATTCCTTCTCCATATTCTTCACAGCTTTATTCCTATCAGATTTTTGTTCATTTGTTTTTAAAGAATTTTGACCGGAGAGTCTTTGCTCTGGCAGTGAAACCTCCTTATGTATAGTTGTCAGTATTTTTTCTCAGTCTATGGCTTATCTTTTCATGCTGTTATGCTGAACTTTGAAAAGCAGAAGCTTGTAACCTTGAATAATTTCAATTTATAACTTTTGGCAGTATACTTCATGAACTACCTGTGAAAATAGTTTATCTCCTCACAATAGCTTCCATTACAAATAAGTGCTTAGTAAATATGCAAGTACTTGCAATTCTTCTTGTATTACAATTGGAAATTTTGTTTTAAAAAAATTATCTATTTTTTCCAATTTGTTAAAATTATTGGCATAGAGCCAATGGTTGCTTATGCCACAGAGCTATCTCCTCAGCACTTGTGCTATCTTATGCCCTAAAAACACAGTGATTGATATTTTTATGATTATTAATAGTAATACATTTCTTCTCTCAGTTATTCACTCACTTTCATTCTTTATTAGGTAGTCATTTACCAAATTTATTAATCTTTGAAGAGCACATTTTGACCTCATCAATTGGTCTATTGATTTCCACGCAATTATTTATTATTCTCTTGTGTCTTTTTTGTTTAATTTGCTAGCCTCCCCTTTTTAGCTTTCTATGATGAAAATGAAGATAATTGATTTTAACTCTTTCCTCATTTTAATCATAATGCTATATTCCTGGGCATTTCCCTCTAAACACAGCTT
>NW_004524785.1:127699-135678 GCF_000260255.1 Octodon degus | reverse complement strand
ATAAAAAAAATTTTAAATAGGAATAAACAGTTACATATTTCTACACAGAAATTTAGAAA
This sequence comes from Octodon degus, assembly GCF_000260255.1. Classification (NCBI taxonomy): domain Eukaryota; kingdom Metazoa; phylum Chordata; class Mammalia; order Rodentia; family Octodontidae; genus Octodon; species Octodon degus. The sequence continues at coordinate 135,619 of NW_004524785.1, read as the reverse complement.
TCTAATCATATACAGCTTGGTAACAGGACAATCCTGTGACACTGTTTTTCTTGTCTCTTGTTTTCATTTATACCCTTTTTTTATACAAATATTTACTTGAGAGACCATATGGAAGTAATTGGTATGTCATCACAAGCAGTACATATTTAGAAGACCAGAATGAGAGGCATTCGAAGCATGACCCACTATTAAACATTACTATCATTACTATCTTCAGTGCAGTTGTTTAGTTCACAGGTATCAGCATATATAGTTAGTCAGGGTGAGAATCCTACCAATTAACTCCTAGTTTCAAAAACCTGCTGATGTTTCTCAGGATCACTGCCTTACCCATCTTGTGCATATAAATGTATGGCTTTGCCCCAGTCATGTTTCCTGGCTTTTCTCCTTGCCCTCTCTTCATTATCTAATCCTCAAGTTCTCACTTTCCTTTGAATTGTTATACCTTTCTATTTTTATTTCTTCTTTTGAGTTCCTATACTAGGGAGCCTATATGATATTTATACATGTGGGTCTGATTTATTTCACTCATAAGTATATCTTCAAGTGGCATCCACTTAAATATGAAGGCTTCGAGTTTATCTTTCTTTATAGCTGCATAATACTCAATTGTATAAAAATATCACATCTTTTTCATCCATTCCTCAGGTGACGGGTATCTTGGATGTCTCCAAGATTTAGCTATCACAAATTGTGCTGCGATAAACATAGGCATACATATTACTATGATATGACTTTTTCAGTTCCTCCAAGAAAATTTCCAGTAGAGGGTTAGCTGGTTTAAATGGGGTTTCCAGTCCTAGTTTTTTAAAGAGTCTCTAAACTGATTTCCACAATGGTTGCTCCAGTCTACATTCCCACCAGCAGTGAAGAAGGGTTCCTTTCTCCCCACAGCCTCGCCAACATTTCTTGTTAGTTTATTTCTTTATGCTAGCCATACTTTCTGGGGTGAGATGGTATCTCAGTGTTGTTTTAATTTGCATTTTGTGGATGGCTAGTGATGTGGAGCATTTTTTCATGTATTTACTCGCTTCTTTAATTTCGTCCTCTGAGAAGTGTGTGTTCATCACAGATACCCATTTCTGGACTGGGTCTTTAAATTTTGGGGCCCTAAATGAATTTTGGAGGTATTTAAAGTTTAACATATCAATACTTGATGGAAAATACCTGTTCCATGTTATGCCTAAGATGTTTGATATGCAGACAGATAGTGAGATTAAGCTCAACTGCCTATGTTGCAGGGTAATTATAATAAGTTTTTCTTCTGCAGGGTTAATAACCTAAGTTTGCAGACCAAAAATTGGAGAAAAAGAAGGACTGCAAGGTCAGTCAACATTTTGGCTCTAGCCTTTCAAGTTCATTGAAGACTCAGGACGTGGAGATCCTATACCATAGCACCATGTAACTCAGTTGTGTACCAAATTTTCTGATCAAGGAGATTATGGGGCCACATAGGAGAGTGATCAGTGATTCAGAGTATGCCTAAAGACAGTCACATGGAGAGAAAACATTCTCTCAGGCTTTCACGGAAAGCAAATTGATCAAGCAAGGCTGTGACTCATCCACATGGCTGACACTGACAAAGGATCTACAAACTGTGGTACAGGGTTTCAGGATAAATCCTAAGGGGATTTGACTGACTTTGTCAGATACAAAAGTTACATTTGTTGTTATATAGGTCTTTCTTTATCTTGGTCTTAACCATCCAGCAGAAACATATAAAAAGTAAAACCATCTTAATATGCTGAGTTGTAAAAGGCTCAAATCAACAACTTCAGACATTGACAGTCTTATGGAAAACCCACCATTATTATGGACTACTGGACTATATTGGAATATTTTGCTGAATTCATGCACCTACAATATGTAAATGACAATGGAATGTCCTTCTATGACAAAACTAACCAAAAAAGTGGGATACAAATGAAGGACCATTTTGTATCTTTATATTCAAAATAGTTAGGATGGATATACAGCTGCATTTTCTTAATTCAATGAATAGAGAGATTTGTTCTAATAGTGTTTGTGGACAGGATATCATGTCTGCATCTTGTACAGTGAATAACCACTAAGAAGATAACAATATGCCATGTATTAATTATTGAAACTGTGCTAGTAATCGGTTTTGAAGCTGTCTCATTTCTATTCGTTTCTCAATAAAGTTATTTTTAAAAAATAAAATACAAAAAACAATCTAAGGTTGCAGAACCCAAAAACATTGGATCGATATTATCTTTTACATTTTGAAAGACAACTCACAAAGAAAAGACAATATTATGTACATTAGGGTATGATTTTGAGCACAAAACTCAGGTTAATTAAGAGGCAATATGTTTTAGAATATTAGCTGAAATGTTATTTATTCATGCATAGGCACACAATCATATTTCATTTCATCAAAGGGAAAGTCTATGTGATACAATTTGATTTCAGCCTTTTGTGTAATCAATTCCAAAGAGAGCTTAAAAGATTTCAGTAAGTTAAATTGAAACCAAAATGAAATGAAGCAGTACCTTGGCTCCTGCTAAAGAGAGAAACAGTTCCACCCTCACACTTGAAATGTCAAGTAAAGTGGTTTTATTTATGGGAAAGGGGTATCTAGTAAGCTATTTGGCCTTTAATAAAGAAATACTGTCACTGCTAATTAAAGCCCAGAAGTGCTAGAACAAGAAAAATTCTCCACATTTACTATATTTCTGCCCTCTAATTTTTCTCCTTATACTTTGCATAGTTTAATTATTTTTTTTCAGTTTGGAAGCAGATACTTTATTAACTGACCAAATCATAAAAACACCATGATAAATACCTTAGTTCATCCTTCTAATAAGCCTGTTGATCTGGTCTTCCTTATTTCCAGCATCTCCACTTTCCACAAAATGAGTGGTCTTTTTCTTCATTCCACCTCAAGAAAATGATAAATAGAACAGCCACAGGAAGTTATTTGCCTCTTTGAAGCATTTCCAACAGTATAGACCTCATGAATCAAATCCTCCATGCAGATAATTCCATATTTACCAGGAGATGGAGCAATCAATGAATTATCCTTCAAGGCAATTCACTTCTTAATGATTTCGCCATAGCCACGTTTGTATATTAGTTCATTCACTGACTGCAGGTTTGGGTACCCCCATGCAATGTATGGCCCCACAATTCTCAGCATGTTAAATGAAATCTTGTTAAGCTTAACGAAGGTACCATTGAAGATTTGGTGAAGATGAAGAAGCTGTAACACCTTGTGGACCTTTGGACTCACACCACTGATACCCCTAATCCGGATGATGAATGCCAGTTTGGGCTCTGCAGAGACATAGAAGTTGCCAGCTTTTCTCGCCATCCTAGCCATTCAGATCTCAGTTCTGTACATCTGTCTGTACTCCTTACCATAGTGCCTTGCTTTTTTATAGATGGGATTCCTCCTTGTCTTGCAAAGCATCTTCTGGGCAAACTTTTTTCTCAGGCGCTTTATCTTCAGCTCTGCAAAATGTCTTCGCTTTTCATAAGGGTTTCTGGCATAGCAGGAACCTTCTTTTTCTTCTCTTCTACACCCTCCAGGGTTCCAGCTAGAAAAAGGGAAGTCTATGCATGCGCTACTTTGCATAGTTTAAACTCAACTGGAGGCCGAACAGCAAGTTAGCCCATTGCTGCAGTTCATTCTCATGAGTTCCTCCATCACAGAACATGATTAAATATGCAAGTACATATCTAAAGGCAAATGAAAATATTTAGACCCAGAAAAGACTGAAATCACATTTATATTTTCTTATCATAATATCCTTCCTTGGTAATCTAGTATGTAACTATTTCTGGAGTTCAAGATTTATTTTGAAATCAGTGAATATTACCAATACTATTTTGTCTATAAATGAATTATTTTGGTATACATAGACTACAGCTCTAATTGCTAGAGGGGCTATCTCCAAAGAACCTATGCTTAAACTTTTATATCACCTTATTTGCAAGAGTTACCTATGACAAATTGATATGCTGTTATTAATTTCATTCTATGTGAAAGAATGTAATTATAGCTTTATTCCTTAGCATTTTTAAGTTCCCAAATATCTATTTTATAAAATCTTGCATATTTTATAGTATCCTTTGGTTTTGATTTGGAAAAATTATATTTTCATAGTTTGGTTGAATTCCTTTCCATTGGGATTTCTCATAATATTTTTGGCATTTTTCTTTTTTAGTTCAGTCTACTTGTTTCATAGGCACTCATTTTTAATATACATTGTTTGCATGCATATTATTTCTCAAATTTAAGACCATCATAAAGCTGTGTGACTTTAATTTTATAAATGAAAACTGCTCAGTAAGCAATGCAGATTTAATTACTGAAATGTTTTAGGGAGTATGTGTGTGTACTTAATCACAGCACTAGAGAATGGGTGTCTGACAATGTGTTATGAGAATGCCTTGTTGTTTTTCAGAAGAGAATGTTACGAAGAAAGGAACAAGCAGTATTATTAGCAGGTAATTTGTGTCCTCTAATAGATAAATGAATCACTGAACTGACATAAAAATTTATCCTCAGAAAATGATTCTTAATGAATTTTCCACATATTTCTACACTTGACTTTCTGAACTCTGGCATCAGACTGATTCTTCGGATGAATTCAAGCTAATTGGAGTGTTGCCAAATCATGGGGAATTTTATAACTGACTGGAATTTTTGCGCTGAGGTTTATGAATCCCTAGTGGGGTCTGCGTAGGCTTCAGAGGTTCTGTGAATCCGCTTGAAATTTTACCACCTCACTGCATAAATCATACATATATTTACATATTCTTAAAGTGATCCATATTTTAACCAAGATTAAGAACTTTCTTCATAGTCACCTTAGTGAGATAATTAAAGATAAGACAGGCCATACTTTACAGATTAAGAAAGTGCGATTTGTGTACTAGCAAAGTTCTGTATATGCAGTCTAGCACCAACAAGACTGAATGCTGGTTCTTCAATGACCCATCTACATTTTCATTATTAATTATTTATGCATGCTTTAGATTCATTTTCAAAGAGCCTCAAAAGCATTTGTTTAAAAAAATCACCGTAAGTGTTCATTCAATTTAGTCATTCATTCACTCATTTGATATAAAATATAGTTTGAGTATTTTCATCAAACAATCTTGTGAATCAAAAAGTCTCTGATCTCAGTTTACAATCCAATAAGGCTGCAAAAAATATAATGATAAACAAAAGTATATACACAATTTAAGGTCTGATCCACTCAAAGAAGAAAGTTTTCAAATTCTAGAATTCATGAATCCAGATAAGTATGCTATGAAGAAGTGCTCTAAAGAAGTCTTCCTGAAAAAAACTAGATTCAAACATGAAAGATATGAATGAAGAAATAGATTTTTGTAAGACTATCCTAAATATAAAGTTGTGAGAGTGTCCAGGAAAGAAAAAATATCTAAGTGTTTGTGAGTCCATGACTGGAAATGAGATTTTTCACTTATACAGAAAGCCTGGTAGGGAAAGGGGTAGGAAGTGAAATGATGTAAAGGGTAGAGACATGGATAGGTAGGGCATCAAGGACCTGTTAGGGGGCATCTGCCACCAGCTCGCATCTGCTGCAGTGCAACTGCATTCATTGTGAGCACTACCCAGGCATTTCTCTTAGGGACCCTTTAAAGGGAGGTGCTATTTTAATTAAGATATGACTGAAAAGAAATAAGTCAAAGATTATGTATTCATTAAGTAACAATAGAAAGGTTCAAAATCAGGTTATTCAGAGTGAAACAATGTCTATGTTCCTAGAGCTGAGGCTGCACTGAAATATATTGATCTTGGGTTTTTTCCAAAAATTCTGCATACTTGATAAAATCCGTTCATGTATTGATTTAATGGATGTGTACCCTGTTCCCTACATAGCATAAGATTGAGTTTCTAAAGAGAATCATATATGCATTAAGGAAAATACATTACGATTTGATTGGCAATCAATATGATCAATTTTTTTGTAATTCTTTATATCTTGACTATGCAATGCACAGCATTTTGAATACTTGCTTATAATTCCTTGTCTTAGGTAAAACTTGCCATTTCCTATTGTCCTGAAAAAACTCAATTTGTCAGGCTGACCAGATAGCTCAGTGGATTAAAGGGTTTGTTTAGGCAGATGCAGGGGATGGGGGTTCTATCCCCGGCCTGCTGTGCTGACCCAGCCCCAGGGGCATGCTGAGCCATTGAATGAGGTTGGGGGAGTGACGCACACCTGTAATGCCAGTTCATGGGAGGCTGAAAAACAGAAAAGATCACTCCAGGTCGGATCTGTGTAGTGAGACCCTGTATTAAATACATTTAAAAAAAGAAAACAAAATTCGATTTGTCCCCATAGAGTATGAATTTTCTAGTAGCAATTAATTTCATAGATGGAACTAGACAAATATATGTTAAAATGCCTTGAAATTAGGGTAAGAAAAGAAAATCATATTTATAGTGAACTGTAAGGCCAGAACAATCTGTTAGACTTATTATTGTATTTATTGAAAATCAGTATCACAGCACAAACATCCGACTTTATATTTGAGAAAGTTAAGGATGTATGTTCAATATTTAACACTATCTTTTATTTGATGGAAAGGGTCAGTGGCAGAATGTAAATAATTCATTAAAAATGTGTCTTTTGGCTGAGGGGGGAGATGGCTCAGTAGAATAAGCACTTGCCTGGCAAGTGCAAGGGCCTGAGTTTAATCTCCAGTTCAAAAAAAAAAAAAAAAAAAAAAAAAAAAAATTTGTCTTTTCCTTTTAGAGGTGCTCAGGATTGAACTCAGGGCCTTCCTCTACATGCTCAGTAGCTGATCCAGCAAGAGCTACACACCAGCTCATTTTGTTTTCTGCAAGAGTCCCCTTCACCTGCCCAGGCACACCTCCAGCCTGCAGTCTTCCTGCCTCAGTCTCACAAGTTACTGGGATGACAAAATTTTCTTCATATAGTGAACAGTTACTGAAAATACAGACAGCTTTCATATATCACAAAACTTTCCCTTTCAATGGTCTCTGAAAGTACAATGAAAAACATGCAGCCTACATCAAGGAATGCTTTCTTCCGTGATCCATGGGACAGAGAAGTCAGTGCCAGACTTGGAAGAAGGTGACTTCACTTTGGCCTGACTATTGCTTGTAAACGCCAAGGTTACTTTGGGGAAGTTGACTAATCCTAGTTCTTTTTTCTGAGAAACAATTGGCAAGATTTTCTCCCACTCTATGGGATTGTCCCTTTATTCTATTGGTGATTTTTTTTTTTTTTCTGTGTAAAACACAGTCCTCAAGCAAAATTTCTTGTTCAGAGAAGCCTGCTTTCCTTTTATGGTGTTTTAGCTGATTGAGTTATCCCAGTTGTACTTCCTTAATGTGAACTAGTTACAGATGATAAACATATCCACAAAATGCTTTCACAAGTATTGTTTTAAAAGGTTTTTTAAAGTATTTTTATTCTCTTTACAAAATTAAATAAATAAAAATATGTCTAGGTAATTGTTTGAGTACTGTCATGATACAAAAAGATTTCCTAGTTTATTTATTTAATTTTTTAAAAAGAGAAAGTAGGTTGGTTCAGTTTATTTTTACTGACGAGCTTTACCTTATTTTGCAATAGTTATTTAATTATGCATTCATTTAATATGTGCACAAGAAGTAATTATTAATATCAAATAGTATAAATGGAATATGGTTACATTTTAGAAAACAGATCTTGGCTGGCCAGATACCTCAGCAGACTAAAGTTCCTGCTTAGGCAGAACGCAGTGGCCAGGTTCAATCCCAGTGTGCCGTGCTGGCCCTGCCCTGGCGATTGAGACTGGGCGTGGTGGCGCATGCCTGTAATCCCAGCTCTTGGGAGTCTGACTACAAGCAGATCAGTGCAATCTAGTAGTGAAACCCTGTGGACCCTGTACTAAAAAAGAGAGACAGAGAGA
>NW_004524785.1:117812-119414 GCF_000260255.1 Octodon degus | reverse complement strand
CTTACTCTTTAGAGGTTTATAATTATTCAGCTTAATTTTAGAAGTTCTAAGTACTATTTCACAGTTTCATTTTAACATATGTCTGGTATGATGATAGAAGGAAGATACTTTGCATTACTTGTAGTCTTAGAAATTAATACAGCTTTATGGGAATGTACATCATTTATCTTAATAAATGTCCTGTGGTCATGTAAAAAAATAGTCTTTAGTTTCTACTTGTGATCATTTTGAGTTTTAAATCATAATGCTTAAGGATTAATAAAAGATGCTATATAATTAGTTTTTCTCTATCCTGTATTCTAGTTAATGATGGCACATTAATAAAATTAAAAAAACAAATAAATTTCTCTATTTCTACACCTAGATGCACTAATTTTTACATTATACACTTTGATGTTCAGCTATTAAGAACATTTGCACTCAGGACTATATTTCTTAATAAATGTGCTCTTCTATTAAAATATAATCAAATTCTTTATCATTGATAAATTTTCATTTGGACTCTACATTGTCTAAGGCTAGGATAGACAGTTTAACTTCCCTATGATGATTTTTCATTATAATTAATTTTCATTTTCGAATTAATTATATCTTTAAATTTTAAATGGCTTACACTTACCCATACAGAGTGTTTACTCATATCTTCTGTTTTATTCAGTAAGAAAATCTCTGACTGAATCAGAATACCTAATCCATTTATGCAAGATTTAATTGTTAATATGTTTGGATTAAGGTTAATAATTTTGTTGTTTTCTATTTGTTTTTTTCTGCACTTTGTTCTATTTTCCTTCAAGCCTTTTCTTCTATAAATTAATAATTTTGAATATTTAATTCAAGTTCTTTTTTACTGTGTATATCTGCCCCTTTGTATTTTAAGTAATTACTCTAGATGTTACAACACACATGGTTAGCTATCATTTCTTATTTCTTATTGACATATAAAACAGTGAACACATTAGTATAATTGCATCAATAGGCCCACTTGTCTTTTCTGTTATTGTTGTCATGTACTTTACATCTATGTTCCATATATGTCACATGTATCTATCTTTTTATTGTCAATTAATTTTTTAAAAATTAAAAGAAAAATTATATTTCATATTTATCCATATATATTTCAAGTTTATTTCTTTCATGCTGTGGAATTTAATTTGCATGTAGCATAATTTAAAGAATATCTTTTGGTTTTTTGTTTTGTATTGTATGTCATGTGTATTATTTGTGTATAAAGGCCTGTTTGGGGCAATATAGTTTCATACGAAATTAATCATCCCAGTTTTTTCAATCAAAATGTCCTTATTTTCTATTTATTTTGAAGAAAGATTTCACAGGATAAAGAAGTCTACATGGCAAAAGTTCTTTCAATATTTTCAAAAATCTCAGTTATTGTTCTACTTTCCATTACTGATAGAAATTCGGCTTCCACTTTAAAATTTCATTTTATAGGGCCTGGGGAGATGGCTCAGTGGAATAAGCACTTCCCTGGCAAGCACAAGGGCCTGAATTCAATCCCCAGTTCTGCCAAAGGAAAAAAACAATAATTCATTTTATGTAGTGTATCCTTTCCTCCTCTTGATGTTATTCTTATTTTCTAAACATTGG
>NW_004524785.1:67321-117232 GCF_000260255.1 Octodon degus | reverse complement strand
CCTGGGCACCCCAAGTGTGCCATTCCGGCCACCGATAGCAGGTGTGTCGGTGCACACCTGTAAGCTTAGTGCTGGGGAGGCTGAAGCAGGAGCATCACTACGCTTCCAAGCTGCGAAGTGAGACCCTACACAAAATAAATTTTAAAAAAATTAAAAATAGTCATAGAAAGATCTATCTTCCTATTTCCTCTTATCTATGTTTTGCTTTGCTTTTCATTTGTATTTTAGGATTCTCACAGAGTAGAAACCATGTGATCCATAAAGTAGTGTGTCTGATTTATTTCTCTTAACACTATGGTCAAGACACACATATTTCCCTGGAGATAATTTGAGTTCTCTCTTTTTTATGGTAGAACAGCTCTTTAGTATATAAATTTCACATTCATTATCTATGTATTTGTTAATGGGCATAGGCTGCTTCTTTATGATGTGGTGATTATAAATTGTGCTACTGCATACGTGGGTTTGCGTACAGCACTTGCAAGCCTGCATAATGGAATTGTGCTGCTATATACCTGGGCTTTCCACATTACCGTATTTGAAAAAAAAAATAATGTTTTTCAGAAAGACTTTATAATCATCTCTTCTTCTTGTATGTCAGTTAAATCATTCGGAACATCTCTCCAAGAAGTGGAACTGTGTTTATTTCTTTCCTTTACATTTCTTTTTTCCTTTCTTCAGGTTCACTGATACTCTCCTATTATGTATATGCTGCTGTACTGTAATTCATATTATTTAATTTAAAAGACTTCCTTAGAACCCATTTCTTACTTTTCCCAAATATTTTCTGAAACAATATCTTCGTTTGTCTTTCTTTAGCATTATAAAAGCACCATAATTTCATATTCTCTGTGATATTTAAACTCTCTGAATTAATATATGTCACGTTTCAAATATTATTTCGATGTATATAACTTGATGTATAATGGATTTTTGTGCACCCAAAATATCTCTATTTCTAAATATGGTTGATGATTGCTTCTCCTTGTACCAGCTGAGGAGCACTAAATATCTGTTTCCAGGGTGCTACCCATGGGTGTATTTAGAATAGGATTACATTTGCCTTTTAAGTTCTAAGATTCTGAAGCATAGTTAGGTTTGCCAGTTTCTTGTATATGCACGTTGGGACAGTTTTTCCTTAAAAGCTAAAAGAGTTTGCTACAAAACTATAATAAGCACGAAAATATTTAATTTTTCTACTTTACAGTAGCATGTTGTCAACTATCTCCAATTTTGAGTTTAATGCTTCCTACACTCATATTTTACAGGTAGAGACACAGAAATGGCTTAATATTACCAAGAAAGGACTCAGTAAAGGAAAAAAAGTTGAAAAGCATAATTGTGAGTGGAAAAAAGTTTTGTTCTCACTATTTTCCTCTGCACTGCAGAATACATGCTCTTCCCTACTCTTGTATTTACTGCTGGAATGTAAATCTTGCTAAAATACCCATTATGGTTAAAGTAAATGTCTTCAATGGAATTTCAGCATTACACAAGCAAAGTAGACCATCATAGTGGCAGCTATTTCTTTCTCTAAACTCATTCCGCCGAGGTGGACATCCTCTCCTGGGGATCCTAGAAGGAGGTGTTGTTTGATTGATTACTGGCTGAGGAACACTGAAACCAAGCCTTGCAGTACGCAAGAAAATTATACCAGACAAATTGGAACAAGAGTGTCAGACAGGAGTGTTGGAATTCATGCCAGAAGGTACTAGCGCTCTGGAGAAATGATTATACAACATTTTTTTAAAATAGCATTAATAGAACACTAAGCCATACTCTGTATTTCATTTAATTCCTCCCCAAATTTCCCAGTTCTATTGATGCTTTCTCTGGGATTCAATTAGAAAGGTGAATGCATGAAAGATTTTAAAGGATATGTATGGGAAGAATCCTTCAAATACTGCTTTATTTCATTATTTTAGATCTTTAAAAAGAAACAGTGTATACAATATTTTAATTCTTGTAACCTTCTCTGTATCTGGAGAAATTCAGGAGTATGCGTGTGAAATCAGGATGTAGATTAACATACCAAAAAAAAAAAAAAAAAGAAAAGAAAGAAAGAAAAGAAAACCTTGATCCTGAAAGTGCTGAAGAATAGACTAGAAGTCTCAGGTCCTTTTAACTAAGGAAAGTAAACATTGTTAGATTACTAGTCCTTCCTGAGGATTCACTGATGAATGGAACTGCTAAAATACATACAGCTTTAAAGAATCTTGATACTATTTAACAAGAGAGTGATGTTAAGTTTCCATGAAAACTAAATTAAAAATATGAATGACTAAATGATTTCCCAGAAAATACAACCAACTTCCATTAGCAAGAAATAAGATTTATGCTCTAAAAGTAAGAAAAAAAGCAACAGTTGCAATTTATATTTTTTACAATAAATACCCTTTAAAAATCTAAAGGGCCGGGGAGATGGCTCAGTGGAATAAGCACTTCCCTGGCAAGCACAAAGGCCTGAGTTCAATCCCCGGCTCCAAAAAAGAAAAATCTAAAAAAATATTTTCTACATAAAAAACATAAACTAACATTTAAACGTAGGCAGTAAAATTAAACAAATATTCAGTTAAAATAAAATAATACTAAATTGACAAGCATGTTCAAAAATTGAGAGAAAGATATGCACATACTAACGTGGCTATCGCGGTTGACTCGATAGAGAGCAATCGCATTAAACGGAACACAAAGTTATCATTGCCACTTAGCATAGTATGACACTGAGGGAAAATGGTCACTTTGATTTTTACTACAATTATCTATGAGGGAATGTACAGTGCATGATGAATTAATATTTAATAAAATTCAGTTAGCAGCGAAGCTTAGGAAATGCCTCATTCAACTATTTAAGTTATTTTTTGTCTAATTTTTTTTAAAAAATGTGAGCAAGCTAATATAATTAAAACTATGTACATGAGCAGGATGCTTTTGACAACTATACTGTGCTTTTCTGCTGGTTTATGGAAAGAAGCTTAATTTATGTTTGTCTCCATTTTTCAATTGCACTTTTTCTCTTTTTAATTTTTTATATGTTTCTTTCATTTTTTCCTTTTTCTTCCAATTTTGCATACATATATCTGGCAATATGAATAACTGTTTGGAAGATAACGCTATGTATTACAACAAATATTATGAAATTCATATTACTTTGTTAAGTGAAATTCCATATTGCTTGTAATTGTTTCTGTTTTAATTCTAATTTGTACTCTCTTTAAAAAACAACTTTTAAAAACCTAGTTGTTTCAACTTATTCGGCAGATCTCATTCTGTTTTATGGCATTTTTGAGCTAAAAGATTTGATTTGTGCCTTGAATTTTCTATCATCTTTTTTTAAAAAATGCTTAAAATGGTAAATCAACTAAATGGCAATGAAAATCCTAGTTCCAGAACAGATTAGTAATTGAGGTTAATCTAATGAGATAGTTTGAAAATTTATTATTATTATTATTATTATTATTATTCATAAAGGGTCTTGCTGTTGCAATTTGGACTTCTAGTCATCCTCCTGTCTCAGCCCTTCTAGTGCTGGGATTACAGGTGTGCACTACCATGCCCAGTTTTGGGACCAGTCCAACATGCCTGGGAACCCAGGGCCTATATGGCATGCAGTACCAGGGATCAAACTCAGGACCTTGCACTTGCCAGGCAGGTGCTTAGACCACCAAGCTATCTCCCTAGCCATGGAAATTTTAATATTATCCAATTTGACTGACCTAATAGTACTCAATTATATTTTATGTGATTAATAAATCAAAAAATATAAATTGAATAATATGTACAAAATTCTATCAATTATTCCTTTATATTTTAGACTTTTTTCTTATTTTAAAGAGAATAAAATATTTGAAAAACATTAAAAATAGGGGACCGGGGAGATGGCTCAGTGGAGTAAGTGCTTCCCTGGCAAGCACAAGGGCCTGAGTTCAATCCCTGGTTCTGCAAAAAAAAAAAAAAAAAACACATTAAAAATAATACAGAATTTAGAAAATGGGATTTAGAATGGGAAAAGGGGTTAGCCAAATGTCTCTCAGACAAAGAACTTCTATTTAGAACATATAAAGAATTACAAAAATGGTCAGGCCTCCAAAATTGAAAGACCCATTAAAAATGAGCATAGAAAATTAATAATTGTTATATTTCACATTGTGATCTTCAAAGCACTTATTCAGATTACCAGTTGTAAGGTTACAAAATTGACCAAAAAAGCATTAAATCCTCTTCTCAATAAAGCAATAGAAATAAGTAGTACAATTATCCATCTTACGTGTGTGTGTGTATATATGTGTGTATATTAACCCCCATTCCTTCCTTCTTTCTTTGCTCCTTTTGCAAATCCTAGCTGTTCCTTTTTTGAAGCAATTACTTTCCCTTTCACAACATCTATTGTACCATTTGGATTTTGTTTACACTCTCTGTTTCCTACACTATGGAAAAAAATGCAATGTTTACACATTTGGGTCTGATTTATTTCACTTATGCATATGACCTCTAGTGCATCTGTTTATCTATAAAAGCCTTGAGTTTATCTTTCTTTTTTTCTTTTACATATTTTTATGCAGAAATTTAGAAATCTAACCATATACAGCATTGTAGCAGGACAATCCTATGACATTTTTTTTTGTCTCTTGTTTTCATTTATTACCCTTTTAAAAAAAAAAAAACATTTTCTTGAAAGATATTCTAGCCATAATTGGTATGACATGACAAGCAGTATGTATTTCTTTATAGCTGAGTAATACTTCATTGTGTAAAAATACCACACCTTTTTTATCCAACTGATGAACACTTGGATTGCTTCCAAGATTTAACTTTGAGAAATTGTGCTACTATAAACACGGGTGTGCATATGTTGCTGTGGGATGTTTCCAGTTCTTCAGAAAAATACCCAGGAGGGAGATAGCAGGGTTGAATACGATCTCTAATCCTAGTTTCCTGAGGAAATCCTAGTTTCTACCCTCATTTCCAGGGTAGTTGTTCCAGTCTACACTCCCACCAACAGTGCAGAATGGTTTCTTTTTCCCACAGCATTTCCAGCATTTGTTCCTGGTTGATTTGCTGATTATAGCCATTCTATGGGGTGAGATGGCATCTCAGTGTTGTTCTAATTTCATTTCTCAAATAACCAATAGTGGTAAACATTTTTTCATGTATTTATTTTCCAATTGTGTTTCCTTGTCTGAGAAATGTACATTCATTTCAGATGCCCATTTTTAATTGAGTCTTCCAAATTTGGAGGCCTGACCATTTTTGTAATTCTTTATATGTTCTAAATAGAAGTTCTTTGTCTGAGAGACATTTGGCTAACCCCTTTTCCCAATTCAGGGGTTTTCTTTTTTACTCTGTTAGTGATTTCTTTCATCCTTACTATCAAAAATTCTCTGCAAAAAAGAGCCTTCTGCCCTGGTGTTTATTTCTATATCACAAATAAAGCTAGCCTACCACCTATTTTTATAAATAAATTTGATTGCAAAATGGTCATATGAGTATTCACATCCTTCTTCACATGCAACCACAAGCATTGCCTCAGGTTGCTTTGCACAGAGTTTTAGGATTGAGTAGCTTTGAGGAAAAACTTTCGAGCTAATACTGCCTGAATATTTAATATTAATATAATATACTATAACTATTTAATATCTACAGAAAAGTTTGCCAGAGCTTGTCAGGGTTCTTTGTTCTCATTTTATGGCAAATGTCACTGGTGCTTAGATAAAATCTTCTGCTAGGAATTCTCCATGGGCACTATATTAGTTAAAGGATACAAAAGTAAAACAAACTTTAAAGCTTATTACAGTAATAGATCCATCAGCTAAATAGTACCTAAACAACTTGAAAAAGTACAGCATCTCTCAAAAGTCCTATTTTGGCATCCACATTTGTGTGGCAGCCTCTGATCTAAGTTAGTGATACATATATATATATATATATATATATATATTTGGGTCAGCAGTAGTCTACTGTGTTTGAAATGAAAGTCAGCTAGATGAAAGTTCACCAAACAGAAATTTAGGCCTCCACTGATCCCTCGTACTCAAAAATACACTTTCAGAGAAAAATCTATCGAACACACATAGGAAGATGAAATGATGGAATGAAAGTGATCTTAGGAATTGCACATCTAGGTGAAAATCAAAGAATCTAAAGTGAACACCATGCGGGAGGTCAAATATTGAGAGAGGTGACCGAGAAACATGAGTTCATAGAAAACATGTACAAGCAAGGATGGCAAAGCCATAGATAGGTGCTCACAGCAGGGCCACCTTGTCAGTTGGATTTCCTTTATGTGGAGGTCACACCCTTTAGAACTTACATGTCACCACTGTGCATTGGATGCTGGATACGGAGCAAATAGGATTTACCTGTTTGCCCTGTTGATCAAGGACCACAGCCCCATGCTTGTCCAGAATTGTCCAAGCAGGGCTCTCTTCTGCCTCCCCGAGGGCTTGCCCTCCCTCTGCCCCTCAACTCAGCACTCCTGGAGAGCCTCCCTATTTGAAGCCTCCCCTTTTCCTGTTATTAAACCTTTTCTTGTCCTTGAATTAGCCAGCCATTCACTTCAAACTGCTTCTGCACCTGACTCAAGCTGAGTGTAGATGTCATTTTGTCTTTGCTTCAATTTACTTTGGGTCTTTTAAAACTCAGTATTATGATGTAAATCCAACACTATATGATAGAACAATTCTTATTTTACTTTTTATTTTCCCAAACTAACTTCTTCATATGATACATGATTTTTAATTCCTAGAAAGTCCAGTGTCATATAAATAACTTTCAGATATAAATTCTAAGAAATTCACAAAAAGTCTTAAGTACGTACTCACATTGCTTAAAAATACATACAATATCCTAACAAAAAAGTACAAAAGGAAACTTTCATAATTTATCATTATTATTTAATGTTATGAAAATATTCTGACTCTGCAATATTAGAAAATATAACAACCATGGGCTTGTTCCTATATATTAATATTTTATAACATAATATTATGCTGTATATAATTATTCTAATTTAAATAATTACAAAATTAATATTAAGTAATTTCCAGTTGATGGTTATTTTGTTAACTCCAGTACTCCAGAATTATATTTCTACCATGCTATTCTCTTCTAAATGATAAACAACTCTTATTAAAACAAAAAAAATACTATTTTATCTATTTTCATGGTATTATATTCTTGAAAGTATTCCATAAGAATTAAAATGATGGAAAACTAGCATAAATTTAGATATCATACAGAAATGAGTTTTACTATTATATGTCTATGGACATGTTTTCACACTAATAAGTATACACATTGTGTTTAGAAGCTCCACAGAACAGAGATCATTTTTTTTTTCAGTTGTTTGATTCGCAATGTGTCCTGTGCTAGTGTCCTCTGCACTTGTTCTGGCTAGGCTTGGGGCCTGAGGTTGTATTATGCTCCTTCTCCTTTTCATTTTTTGTAGCACTGTCCTCTGACCCTTGGTATAGAGCTTTTGTGCAACACTCACTTGTCCTGGGCTTGGGAAGGATTTGGAGTTGTCCCGAGTGCGTGGCAGAAGGTCTTAGTCATGTGGTGGAACTTGGAATATTCTGGGGAGGCTCATCGGGCACAGGGGAACTCAGACGCTCTCACACACACTAGCAGGGCCTGGGCTCGGTCTGTCTCTGGAGGCATGGAGGGGTGCCGAGAACGTAGAGGAAGGTCTCACTCATGGGGCAGGCCTGAGCTAGATCTGAGGAGGTTCAGTGGGAGCAGGAAAGTGTGGGTTCTCTCTCACACACTCAGAGAGCATTTTTATACTAACATATTCTCTTGTCACCCTTTCCCCTTGACAGCAGTGGCAGTGCCCTCGATGTGACAACTGAACAATGTGCTGAGGACATTGTGCCCCACTGAGTAGAGTAAGTAGGAAAGGATGTGGATCTCCTTTTGTTTGTCTTTCTCTGTGTTATAGCTTTACAGACTGATAAAAAATAATAAGAGCTCTGGAAAAATGCAGAAGAAACTACTATTCTTAATTGAATAATCCATTTCTAAAGCTTATATTTATCGGCAGCTAACAGAAAACACAAGACAGTGCTACTTTGATGTAAGCTAGTATGCAAAGAAAGAGGTCAAGTCCAAGGCGTGCAGTAGGCATGGTCACCTGGATAATATAACTATGTCATATACATTTACTGCCTCAATGGTAGACTCTCAATCTCTTCTCAGGAAATACCCACTGATAATTTACATCAAACACTATCGGCAGTGGAAGGAGAGTGGCAACTGACAGCTTCACCAGTTTTATACTTACTGTTTTTGTTAAAATCACTGACAATAACACTAAAAAGCTGCAAATTAAGTGACAATTTCCCAGCAATGATAAAAGCAATATTCTTAAATTTCCTTTCTATTTAAATTTTAGTTAGAGAACAACAATTTTTGCTCTCTGCTTGCATGTTCAGAAGAAACATGGATTCCTGATGCAGAAAACAAAATAGTAGAAGTTCAACATTCTGGTAAAGCTTAGGGGGATTTTACTTATTAATATACTTTTGAAGGCTGAAATGAAAACATAACATACAAAAATACATAAAAACAACTATTATCTGACTTTGAAAATGGAATAAATCACAATACATGATTCATAATGTCTTTATATTTATAAGAACATATATCAATCTTTATAGCTCCCAGTCCAATCTCTTTCTACTTGCAGCCCGACACTTAACATGTACTAAATCCTTCATATTCTCATTTTCGTGTGGAGGGAAGAAAGGTTTAAAAATCTTTCAGCCCTATTATCAACTTTAGCTCTTTTAAATAATCTCACAGTATGAAGTAACATCATAATGCTTTGTTTTAAAATTCTAAATAAAGCCTGACATTTTTAGCCACACTGAAATCATTGACATTATCAGAAATGTTGAGCTTTAATTTCCCTTGGTATATCATAGCTTTTCTTGAAAGCCAAAAGAGAACACTCAAGAAATCTTGGCAGGTTAACTAACTGGTAAAGGGGGACAAAAAAGGGATACACATCTTGGAAATCCATGTGGGGTCATCTGCCTACAATTCCTCTATGACATGAGTGCTACCTGATGCTTGGGTAAAATAATTGACATGGCAAAATAGAAGCCAGCACTCAATATTTTCCATCAGACGCAGGATCACCTAACACATACGCACACACTCATACATACATTTTAAGTGCTTCTTCCCATAACAAGGTAAGTAAGAGTCTTTAAATGAAGTTTGCAAGTCTTATTTTATTAATAAAATATTATTTTTCTCCTTAGAATAATGATTCTGAGACACTTATCCCCAAAGCCACTATCCATTAAGAAAGGAGAAAGCATTCAAATAGTTGCCTGTATTTCGCATGATTTATTGTTATTGCTGAATCTATTTCTTAATGATTTCAAGATTGAACAGTGCTGTGAAATCACAAAACTTGATGTCTAAGATTTATTTTTCCTTCCAGATAAAATTTCAAGTATGCTATAAGCAATTAAAGTGAAGGGAAAGCCTTTGTTCCCATCTAGACCTTTCACAAACTTTTAAAAATATATCACCATCTCTCAAACATGAAGTAGTCTCCAGCTAGGAAACTCTGGTGGAGTAAAACAGTGGGGATTGAGCCAGGTTAAAAAGCTGCCTGCAGAGATCATCTAGAAATTTTATGAGGCAAGGCACAGGAGAAACACTCACATTGCAACATGCTAGCTTTGGGGTGGAACTCAGCATCTTCGGGTAGAATGACGTCAGACTTGGATAGAAAGGGTACAGAAATCTCATTTTTCATTGAAATGGCCTGCAAAGAAAAACAATCACAAAGTTAGAAAACATTAAAAACAACTTCTGGACATTCTCAGGGTTAAATGAACTGGTGGGTTACTGTGCATTCTCTTCTGATAAAGAAGTCAACTTGAGTGCATGGGTATAAGGAGATGGCAGGAATCTCGGGACAGGAAGGCTGGCTGTACTCTTATTTCCTCCATCCTAAGATTTCAACTGTTTCTGGCTTGTTCAATTCACTTGGAGTATACTCTTACATTTTCCTAAGCAATAAA
The DNA here is from genome assembly GCF_000260255.1 of Octodon degus. NCBI lineage: Eukaryota > Metazoa > Chordata > Mammalia > Rodentia > Octodontidae > Octodon > Octodon degus. The sequence continues at coordinate 107,192 of NW_004524785.1, read as the reverse complement.
TTAAATTAGGTTATGTTTGCATAAAACTTTCTCAGGTAGCTCTTCTATTAGATAATGCGGCCACTGTTACTTTTTCCTCCCCGGTAGACATGCATACATATGCATTGCTTTCTAGGTTTGGTTTCACCTTGTATCAACACTACAAAACCAAATATAAGATGTGAATTTGAAGGAAACTAAAGAGCAGGACAACTTTAAGAAGTAGTAGAAAGAAATATTACAGCTTCATTCCTCTATGATTTTATGTGCATAAAAGGAAACAAAGTATACTTTCTTTCATTCCTTTCTTCTTTTAATGCAATGCTGAGGATTTACTAGCAGGTGCTTACATATGTGAGGCTTCCTCCAGGCTTCATTTTCTTTCTTTCAAGATCAGTGTTATGTGTTGATTTTGAAACTTCGTATCAGTAATAAGAGACTAAGCTTGAAATTAGAAAATAAGTGCTATTAAATATTCAGTATAAACTTTATCTTCTGGGACTGCATGTGACAAGGTGTTGAACTACAAGAATGCATAGGTTTTGTGTTTAATCATTCTAGAAAATAAAAGAGCACTGGAGGAAATTACTTTCCCTGATTGGATAACCTTTCTGTAATCTCCTTCAACCCCGACCCGCTGCATTAGTGATTCAAGCGTTCTTGTCACCCTCCTGTCACTGACTGATGAAATACTGGCAACCCATAATTTAAAGGAGGAGAGGTTGACTCTTAAATGTTCAGTTGCTGAAGCCCCAGGCCACGGCTGGCAGGCTAAAATAGACATGGCAAGGTGGAAGGACTTCAGCAGAGTAAGGTTGTTCACATAATGTAAGCAGGATTGGAGAGATAAGGAAGGACTGGGGGAGTTTGATACATATTTTCAGATTTTACCCCCAGTGACAAGATTCCATGTCTTAATGTCTATGATAATGTCCCCCCAAATCAAAGCACTTTCTGAACTAATGAGACTCTGGGAACTTTTCAAATTCAGAGTTCACTATACCTGAATGAGTACATTTCTGTAGAGCAGACCTGACCTCTGTTATGCTAGAAGATCTAAGAACTACAGTTGTTTCTTTTTCTTCTGAAAATTAAAAGATTAGGCTCATTAATAAATGTACCTATAGGTACTATCAGTGAAAATGGCAAAGTAGGAAATTCTGAGATCTGTCCCTCCTCAGAAACACTGAATAATCTAGCTAAACCTCTCCAAATCAAACTTCACAGAAATTAAGGAGATAGCCAAAGGGACAGAGCTACCAAGAAAATACGTATCTAAAGGAAAGATCATTTTTAAGTGGGAGAAGATATTTGTGGTATTATAGTTGCCTCTTGTCCCCACCCTCTCTCAGGCACAGTGGAAGCCTTGAACAGAGCTTATTCACAAGAAATATTCTTGTTTGCTTGTCTCTTTGTTTGTTTAAACTTGAAAGTTCACAAAACATTAAAACCAAGTTACCTGCTTTTAGCCTAAATGGAAATGCTAATAGGCAATAAATTGATAGAAACATTAAGAGACAAAGGAGGATTGCCAGCACACAGCCAAAAGTAAGTTTTATCAAGCAATTGGTATGCTGAAATCCTGAAGGAAAATCAAAGAGTGTGAGTTTTGAGGAATAAGGATGTTTAAAGCTTTCCCAATATGCTGCGACATCTACAGTAACACATGTATGCTCAGGGCATGGTGATAGCTTACATTCTGCGCTAGCAAGCCTTAGATGAGAAGGAAGAGGAGAAAGCTCCCAGCTGAACTACAAGGAGGGCCACAACACAAAGGCTGAATAATTTTTCTCTTTCTCTTCTTCCTTTCTTTCTTCTTTATTATGTTGTTAGTTTTCCTACATATTTACAGAAAGTTCTATGATGACACTACTAGCAAATTCGTAAAATAATGGGGTATGAATTTCAGTCAGAACACACAAGAAGTACAGTGTTTACAAAATCTGTATTTAAGATGTCACTGGAAATGCAGAGAGCATTCCAACTTGCCATGAACAGCAATAGCTAATCATGAAAAGTAGGAAGAACTTCATTCTCATTCTTTTGTTTCCCTGGGATATTGAAGCAGGGCCTCACGCATGCCAGAGAAAACGAGCACTTTACCCACCAAAGTACAACTTCCGACCCAAGAAGTTTATTCTCAAAAATCATATTGTAGAATTCCAAAGGTCAGGCCATTGGCAGAGCACCAAAGAAACCAAAAACTTGCAGTGCCTAGTACAATAAAGCATGCAGTGTGCACCAAAAACTGAATGTAAAAAGCTTCAACAAATAAATATAAAGTGATTAAATAAGTAAATCCAATGGAAAATAAATAACAAAACTATTTCGGAGAATCAAAGTCAACGAAAATATTAGTCAAAACATTAACTGTCCTCAATGTAGTTTACAAAAGGAAATCCCTGGATGCAAAGAAAATTTAAAAATAACCAGGATAATGGTATCGCCAGCAAAAGTGAAGACATTGAGATAAAAGTCACCAAAAGTAGTTGCAAAGAAATTTCAGAACCTGAAAGTACAATAATTGTGATAAATATTTGACTAAAGTAGTGTAGTATCAGATTTAAGTAGACAAGAAATAAGCTAATTTAAAAACAAGTAATATTATCCAGTCTGTAAACCCAAAGGAAAGAAAAATAAAGCAAATGGAACTTAAGAGACCTATGAAGCACCATCACATTTATAAAATGCACATAAATGAAAAATCCCAACAGTGTGAGGAGAAAAAGGTAAAATGACTCTTCCAATGAATAATGGTCAAAACCACTCCAAATATGGTAAAAGATATGAATTTAAGCATTGGAGAATTCCAACAAATTTCAACTAGTATAAACTAACTCTATAATATGATAATACAAATGCTCTTAAATTGTGATGGGTCCTGATAAACTTCATCAAGAAAACTGAAAATGTCAAAAAAATTAATATACCTAAGCCAATGAACATTATAATTTAAACATGCTGAGAGAACTTATCATATATGGTGAAAAATTAAACAACTAAAGAGTTATAGGAAGCTAATTAGAATGTAATCAAAATGATGGACTACAAAACTTCAGCTTACACAAAATTGAATGAATTATAATTGAATGAATTATACATATATAGAACTGAGAGGCAAATATATGTGTGTATGGAAAAAATAGCAAAACACTTAGTAATAGCTTTAGATGTCAATTAAACTCTAATTCATAAAATGTAGAGATTGATAAAATAATTGTTTCATTGTGTGCTACAGATAGGCTGAAAATGAAATGATGGATAAAATATGCCAGAAAAATAGTAAGATGGTATTAAGTAAAAGCTGGTATTACAAATAAAATGTATTGTATGTTGAGAAAATATCGCTTATTGACATACTGGGAAGCATGGGTTAGGAACTGGAGCTATTGCACAAAACCCAGCTGCCTTTGGTCCTTTGTCGTAAATGTGATCATTGAAATTTAACAACAAAGGCTATCATTCCACTGACTTTTCTGGCTTCAAATTTTATTTTAGAATACTATTCTGATAACTTTTATGAAATTTACTCGGAACACAACTGTCTTATTAGATGACACTTCAGTACAAGAATATTATAATTTGTGCTTTTCACCTGTGTGGAGAATATTCAGGGACAATGTATGTGATAACTTGGCATGCAATATATTTTTTTCTGTGTTTGGTTAAACCCGAAAGCAGAACTGAATGTTAAACCAAGATGACTGAAAAAGCCACTCCATGCATTTATGCTTTGATATGGGGGATTCGATTTCCATTAAACACAGTATTCTGCAATTCAACAAACAGTAACAATTAAAATCTTATTCACAGTTGGTGATTTGAAGTGTCTCAGTTGCTTTTTTCTAATATAATTCACTGCTATTATACTATCATTTAATTACTAGCTTCCTGATGTTTAACAAAACTTTTAGTACATAATTAGTATAAACAGGTAGAAGGAGACATGGACAGCTTCCCATGGTAGAATAATTAATCTTGACGAACAGGGTGAAACAGTTTAAAAAGAAAATGATCCTTAAAAGTAAGCAACTCTTGTAAGATTTGGATGTTCTCTTTTATTTCTTTAGGTGAGAATTGAGGATTTTTTTATTTAAATATTTTTAAATTTTATTTATTTGTTTGTTTGTTTGGTACACAGCTTGGACTTTCTGTCTCAGCCTCCCCAGCACTGGGATTACAGATGTGTGCCACCATGCCTGGTTTTGGTGGCTAGCACTGCACACACTGGATTCCAGGGCCAGCACTGCATGCTGTGCTGGGAATTGAACCCACGTCCTTATGCTTCCCAGGCAGGCACTTAGACCACCAAGCTATCTCCTCAGGCATGAGAGAATATTTGCATAAAAATTAATATTCAAGAGCCGGCAAGATAGCTCAGTGAACTAAGTGCCTGCTTTGGCAAGTTCAGGAAACCAAGGTTCAGTCACTGGTTCCTCATGCCACACCAACTTAACCCAGGGTGCACTGAGCTGGCAAATGAGTTTGAGTGTGGTGGTGCATGCCTCTAATCTCAGCACAGCACTGGGAAGGCTGAAAATAGAAGGATCACTAGGAGTCTGAGCAGGGTAATGAAACCCTGTACCAAACACACAAAATGAAAAAATAGTAAAATTAATTTCACTGCAAGAGTGGTTTCATATAGACTAAAAAAATACTGCTGGGCTACCTAAGCAGTGCAGATTTTGTGATTGTTTTCAATTTGGAATTCAATTAAGAATTATATGTGATGTGCTGGCATGGAGCAGTAGAGGCAGCCAGAATCAGCACAGGTAAGTACAGCAGTGCAGACACAGGAGGAGGGGGTGAGGCCAGCGACTGGACAGTGAGCTGAGGTATACTGCGAGGCCCAGCAGGGTCAAGACTGAGGCCCAGGCCTACCGGGAGGATCCTCAAAACAGGAGGTGGCAGAGGGTAACTTAGGTGTACTAGTCTGCCTGGAAGGCTTCAGGTACATGGGAAGGAGGAGCCCAGAGAGATCTCAAGGAAACAAGTTTACATACACGTTCCCAATTTAGGATCAGCTTTATTATATAGACATAGTGTTTGCTCCTGTGGTCTAAAGTAGAAAACCATTAGTTAGCATGGTTTGTCTGTTTCTAAAGTTCACTTGCTGTTATTAGTATTGCCAAATGAGCTGTTGTAACAAGGATACCATATCTGCCTTACGATGATCTTCTCCCTTAAGTAATAGTACTGGAAGTCACTTGGGCAATAATCTCGCTGAAGTCCTATACCAAATGACAGAGGACAGTGCCAAGTGGAAGCCAATATCCCACTCACATCAGTAGAGAAGCACAAAACAAGAATCTCTGAAATAGGAGAGATGGCTAAAGAGCAGATTCTTTAGAGATTCTGATAGCAGTGATACAGCTACCTGCAATCAAATTTTCACAGAAACAAGTATCACAAAAATCAAAACAGTTCTTTCTGAAATAGAAAATGACCAGGGCCAGCAAAATAGCTCAGCGGATTAAAGCACCTGCAAGCAGGCACAGGGGCAGGGGGTTCGATCCCTTGGCCTGCCATGCCAGCCCTGCCCCAGGGTCACACTGAGACAGCGATTGAGACTGGGTGAGGTGGTGTGAACCTGAAATCCCAGCACTCATGAGGCTGTAAACAGGAGAATCACTCTAAGTCTAATCTAGTAGTGAGATCCTGAACATCCTATAGACGTTCCCTGAAATAGAGAAAAATAAATGAATAAATAAACAAAATAGAAAATGATAAAACAAAAGAGCAAATTGCAATATCAGGTCCAGAGCCCACCCAGAACAAATTCAGCACACACCAGCATAGAAGAAATTGGAAGTCACACACTTAAAATCCCTGAAACAATAGCAACTTAAGTAAAGAAACAACTGCAGAAGGGTATAGAGGAAACCAGATCAGAAATAATATCCCAAGGAAAGAAAAAAGAGAAATAATAACCATAATGGAGGAATTATTGAGCATTTCTAAAGAAAACGCAGATTAAAAAAATAATAGAGAATACAAAACTAATGGAAACTTTGAATGATCAATATAGAAAAGAAATAGAGGGCTGGCAAGAGAGTTCACTGGGCTAAGTACTTTCTTAAGCAAATGCAGGGACTTGTTCTTGATCCCTAGCTGGTCATTGACAAGGGGTGTGGTGGTGCACACCTGTAACCCCAGAGCTGGGGAGGCTAAACACTGGAGAATCACTATAAGTCCAAGGTGCATCATGAGACCCTGTGCCAAATGCATTTAAAAAATAAAAAAATGAAAAAAAAGAAATACAATGCACAAAGCAAATTCAAACAGATATACAAGAAATTTAAAACTCCATCAAATGGCAAAACCATTTGAACAAAAGTGAGGATAGACTTTCAGACTTTAAAGACACTGCTGCAGCTAGTGAGCAGATAAACAAAGATCTCTTAAAAAACAAGGATCCAGGATAACTTAACAGCTACAAGACCATACAAAGATGAACAGCATAAGACTAATAGGCATTGAAAGAAAGAAGGAGGAAACACAAATGATATAAAAAGAATATGGGCGAAGTTATAGCAGAAAACTTCCCAAATATGAGAAAACAACCTGACATTCAGATAACCAAGGAACGTTAAATAATATCAACCCAATTAAATCTATACCCAGACATAAAATAATCAAGATCCCAGAAGTTCAGTACAAGAACAACATGCTAAAAGTGACTAGAGAAAAGAAACACATTATATTTAAAGGAAAATCCATCAGAATAACAGCAGATTTCTCAGCACAAACCATTAAGTTAAGAATAGTATGGAGCCAAGTATTACAACTCCTACATGAAAACAAATTCCAACCCAGACCGATATACCCTGCTAAATTCTCTTCCAAGCTTAATGGATAAATAAAGTACTTCCGTGATGAAGAACAACTAAAGAATTTCATGGAGATCAAACCAAATCTAAACAGAGTATTAAAAAACATTCTTGAAGGGGATTGAAATGACAACTCCAAGAAAGACAATAGAAAGGACCCTCCAAGCACAGCAAACAATTAAACACAGAAGTAGGGAACCAACAGTAGGAAAATAACATAACAAGCAGCAATTATAACTATCAATGTAAATGGACTCAATTCACCAAATAAAAGAAACAGAGTGGTAGGACAGAACAAGACATAAAATCCAACAATACGTTGTACACAAGAAACATATTTAAACCAAAAAGAAATTCATAGGCTAACAGTAGAACGATGGAAAAAATATTAATGCTCCAGAAACTCAAAAAAAGCAAGGGCAACTATTCTGTTGGCAGACAATCTGAACTTCAAACTAAGAATGATCAAATGAAGTAAAGAAGGTCACTATATACTTGTTAGGGGAAAATTTGAAGAGGAAGAGATAGCAGTCACAAATATGTATGCACCAAATATGGTAGAACGCAACTATATAAAACTAATTTTAAATGACATTAAAAATGTAATAACCACTAGCAATCATAAAGGATACCTTAACACTCCCCTTTCTCCAAAAGATAGTTCAAGAAGGCAAAAAATTAGCAAAGAATTAGCAGAACTGAATCAAAACTTTGAACATAGGGGATGGGGAGATGGCTCAGTAGAATAAGCATTTCCCTGGCAAGCACAAGGGCCTGAGTTTGATCCCCGGTTCTTAAAAAAAAACAACTTTGAACATAAGGACATAGTAGACATTTATACAGTGTTGCACCTAACAATATCTGAATACACATTCTTTGCAGCTCCACATGGGACATTTTCTAAAATAGACCACATACTAGTACTAGACCGTAAGTCACGTTTAAGTAAATGCAAGAAAACAAAAACTATCCCATGCATGTTATCTGACCGCAGTGCAATGAAGTTGGAAATTAATGACAAGAAACTGCAAAAAGTCCATAAACATATGGAAATTAAATAATAACCTCATCAGCAACCTATGGGTTACAGGAGAAATTAAATAAAAAATTAAACAATACCTACAAATCAATGAAAATTCAAATTCAACTTACTAGAATTGTGGGATGCAAAGAAAGTAGTTCTCAGAGGGAAATTTGTAGTGGTAAGAGAACACATTAAGAAAACAGAACAAGAACAAATAAATATCTTAATGCTGCACTTTAAGCTTCTAGAAAAAAATTATACCAAGTCCAAAGCCCAAAGAAATCAGGGAATTATAAATATTAGAGCAGAAATTAATGCAGCCAAGACAAGAAAAGCAATACAAAGAATTAATCATTCAAAGAGCTGTTGTTTTGAAAGATTAAATAAAACTGATAAACCTCTACCCAACCACATCTAGAAGTGGAAGGAAAAACTCAAATTCAAGTAATAAGGAAAGAAAAAGGAGAAATTACTACATATCCCATGGAAATACAGACGATTATCAATAACTGACATGAAAATCCTTACTCACACAGAATTAAAACAACAGAAGAAATAGATAGCTTCTTAAATAGGTACAAATTACCAAAACTGAATCAAGAAAATACAAAACTCTGAAAAACCCAATATCAGCCAATGAAATGGAAAATGTAATAAAAAACTTACCAACAAAGAAAAGCCCAGGTCCTGATGGATTCACAGCTGAAATTTACAAGAACTCTAGAGAAGATTTGATCCCAATATTTCTCAAACTCTTTAATGAAATTAAAAAGGACACAATACTCCCACAATCATTCCTGGAGGCAAGAATTACACTGATACCAAAACTGGATAAAGAGTCAACCAAAAAAGACAATTACAAGACAATCTCATGAATATAGATGCAAAATTTCTCAATAGAATACAGCAAATGATCAGGAGGATACTGCACTATGATCAGGAAGGTTTCATCCCAAGGGATGCAAAGATGGTTCAATATATGCAATCCATAAATGCAATACACTATATCAGTAGAGACCAAAAAAAAAATGTGATAGTAAAAGGGGAAAGATTTATATGATCTGAAGATATATATATGAATGATAGATTCAACCCTGAGTGCAGGCCCAGCATACCAGCATATGAGTGAAGTCTCATGAGGATCTGGGGCCCGCCGGATCTTCATGCGACCCAGAGCCCAGACCCAGCATGGAACCTGCAGCAGAACTCCCTATAAACAGACTAGAGGAAAGACCCACCCAGCTGATTCAGGAGCAGAACATCTTGCCAGAGTGGCACACAGGGTTCAAGTCCAAGGACTACAACAGGAAGAAGTGGAGTGCAGCAACCGGATCCAAGCCACACCCACTTGGACGAGTTTGAACTTGGTAGATCCGGACCTGGTGCTAAGGTAATAACTCTATTTAAGCTCTACACCAAAGGTCAGAAGACAGTGCTGTAGAAATGACAAATAGAAGAAACAAAATGAAGTCTCAGGCCATGAGCCCACCCAGAATGCAGAAGACACGAGCAGAGAAGAAATTGGAAATCATAGACCTGAAGTCTCTTAAATAATAGTGTCTGAAGTAAAGAAACAACTACAGAAAGGTATAGAGGAAATCAGATCAGAAATAATTTCTGAAGTAAAAAAAGAAATGATAACTACACTGAAAGAAGTACTAAAAGCTTCTAAAGAAGACACTGATAAAAAAAATAGAGCAGAATATAAAATAATGGAATCCTTGAATAAGCAATATAGGAAAGAAATAGAATATATGAAGCAGAAGCAAAGTGATATACAGGAATTTAAGACCTCAATCACAAGCTGGCAAAACCATTTGAATGAAAGTGAGAATAGACTTTCTGACCTGAAAAACACCATTGCAGGTAGTGGGAAAAGTAAGAAAAGATCTCCTAAAAACAACTAGGGTGCAGGGAAAAAAATAATTCAATACCTGCAGGGTGATGCAAAGATGAACAATATGAGACTAACAGGCATCAAGGAGAAGGAAGGAGTCAATATAGATGATATAAAAAGAATATGGACAGAAGTAATAGCAGAAAACTTCCCAAATATGGGGAAACTATTTGACATTCAGATAACCTAAGCATACAGAACTCCAAATAACATCAACCCAATTAAAACCACACCCAGACATATAATAATCAAGATCCCAGAAACTCAGCACAGGAACAGTACACTAAAAGCCGCTAAAGAAAAGAAACAGATTACATTTAAGGGAAAATCCATCAAGATAATGGCAGATTTCTCTTCACAAACCATCAAGGCAAGAAGAGCATGGAGCAAAGTACTTCAAGTCTTTCAAGAAAACAAATTCCAACCCAGAATGATATACCCTGCAAAACTCTCTTTCAAGTATAATGGAGAAGTGAAATACTTACGTGACAAAGAACAACTTAAGAATTTCATGATGAGAAGGCCAAGCCTACACAGACTACTAAAAGATGTTCTAGAGAGGGAGCAAAATGACCACAACTCCATGAATGAGAATGGAAAGAACCCACCAAATAGGGAAAACAATTAAACACAGGAGAATAAGAGGTATACAAAAGCAGTCTTTCAGTTATTCTTTTGTATACAGCAGCAAGATATTTCCATCAGCATACTCTACAAATGGACTTCTCCTGCACCCTATTGGTCATGATTCTGTCTGGGTCTACAGGATGGATATCAAGGACATAGCAGCAGTTCAGTCCTACAAGTGATACCTGGCCACCAATAAGTGTTATGGACATTATCCATGTCCACAACACTAGAACTTTGTGCAATCTCCTGTCGCTAAACTGTTAGAAGTGCTGGTCATTTATTTGTCATTCAAGTATTTATCTTATGTTTTATTCTTAGTAATTCTTTACTATCATGAAAACCATTTTGAATATATAGATACAAAATGGTCCTTCTTTAGTATCCCCTTTTTTGTTTAGTTTTATCAGAGATGGATATTCCATTTTCATTTAAATATTGTAGGAGAATGAATTCAGCAAAATATTCCAATATAGTCCAGTAGTTCATAATAGTAGTGGGTTATCCGTAGGACTTGCAATGTCAGAAGTTGTTGACTTGAGCATTTTACAGCTCAGCATATTAATATATCTTTACTTTCTATACTTCGTCTTTATACGTTTCTGCTGGATGGTTAAGACCAAGATACAGGAAGACTTGTATAACAAAAAATGTAACTTTTGTATTTGACAAGGGCAGTCAAATCCTCTCAGGATTTATCTTTAAACCTTGTACCGCAGTTTGTAGATCCTTTGCCAGTGTCAGCCATGTGGATGAGTCACAGTCATTGCTTGACCAATTTGCTCTCTGTGGAAGCCTGAAAGAATATTTTCTTTCCAGGTGACTCTCTTTAGGAACACTCTACATCGTCAATCACTTTCCTCGTTGGCCCCATAATCTCCTTGATCAGAAAATTTGTGACACAACTGAGTTACATGATGTTACAGTACAGGTTCTCTATATCCTGAATCCTCATTGATCTTGAAAGGCTAGGGCCAAAATGTTGGCTGTCATGGAGAGAAAAAACATTTTCTCAAGCTTTCACAGAGAGCAAAATGGTCAAGCAATGGCTGTGACTCATCCTTATGTCAGACACTGACAAAAGATGTACAAAATGTGGTATAGGGCTCCAGGATAAATCCTGAGAGATTTGGCTGACCTTATCAGATACAAAAGTTACATTTCTGGGTATCTAGGTTTTGCTGTATCTTGGTCTTAACCATCCAGTAGAAAAGTATAAAAATGAGGTATATAAAGTAAATCCATATTAATACAATGAGCTGTAAAAGGCTCAAGTCAATAACTTCTGAGGATAACCTAATATTATAGACTGCTAGACAGTGTTAGATTGTTTAGTTGAATTCAAACACTTATAGTATTTAGATTCTTTAGTTGAATTCAAACACTTATAGTATTTAGATTCAATAGAATATTCACCTCTGACAGGACAAAAATAAATAAATAAATAAATAAATAAATAAATAATTTTTTTAAAAAAAAAGATACAAGGGAAAGTTCATTTTGTATTTATATATACAAAATAGGATAAATTTACAGCTACTTTTGCTTAACTCAATGAGAAGAAAGAGGTGTACTAACAGTATTTGATCAGAATATCCTGTCTGCTTCTTGTACCATGGATAACCACTAAGAAGATAACAATATACAGTGTATTGACTATCAAAACTGTCCTGTTAATCAGCTGTGAAACTGTCTCATTCATATTTATTTCTCATTAAAAAAATAAATTTAAAAAAATGTTGGCTGTCCTTACAGCCCTTCTGCTTCTCTAATTTTTGGTTTGCAAATTTAAGTTGTTAACCCTCCATAAGAGAAGATTATTATTATTATTATTATTATTATTATTATTATTATTACCCTACAACGTATGCAGTTGAGCTTAACTTCACTAACCAAATAGGTTTTAGAGCCACCTAGGAGTTTGGAGGGTCTCTGTTCTGGGTGTATCTGTGAGAGTCCCTGCTAGTGTATCTAGCCACTTGCTCCTCTTCTACAGCACTGCTGTTCCCATGCTGTGCTTTCTGGGTAACACACACTAAGAGGTTTGCTCCACTGGATGTCTCTTCTGTGATGTTCTACCAGGGAGCCGATGAACCATGCCTTGGATCTTCTGGCACAGTCAGCCAGATAACCCTCTCCTCTTTTTAGCTGTGAGTGTTGGATTTGTGTCGAGGGACAGCAAAGCTAAAGCACTTTCCCTTATAAATAAGTCCTTGACAAAAGACACTGTATCTTGTTGGTTATAGAATCTTTGATCATAAATGCAATGTTGTGTGTTCTTTTCTGATTTTCATCATCTTGGAGGACCTTCTTTCCTCCATGTCACTGAGTAGCTAGCCCATGCCTCAATCACAAAAGCGAAAAACCACCACCAGACCCACGCATAAAACAATTTTATAAAAGCAAAAGAATGAAAATTCACTGTGCTGCCCAATTTAGCAAAAACTATTAGGCTACAATTATAAAAATACCAAACTGTTAAAAACAAAAGATAGACTTAATGTTTCTGCAGTTCTTAATGGTGAAGTTTAAAGATTAAAATATTCTATATATCATGCATGTATTTTCTAAATAACACATTTATTTGTTTTTATCATTGATTAATTTTATTGGTTTAGTTTAGCTTTATAGAATGATCACATTCACCATTTGGAACATATATCCATAAATGATATAACCCAATTCTCAACTTTTTCATTCCCCTCTCCTTCCATATGCCTCTCTTCCTATTTAAGCTTTTTTCTTTTAGTTAACTGTGTTTCCTCAATGCAGTAAATTGTTGGATCTTGTCTCTTGATTCAGTCTTCCAGTCTGCTTCTTTGATTTGGTGAATAGAGACCACTTACTTTGATGGTTATACCTGATATGTATTGGTTTGTCCTTGTATTATTTTTCTGCTGTTGGTTCTCTGTCTTTCTCCTCTGTTTAATTGCTTGTCTTTTCTGGTGGCTTCTTCTTTCTATTGGTGCTGTTGGAACTGTGGTCTTTACTTCCTTCACAGGTGAATATAAAAGTATCTAGAAGTCAGTTGAGGTAGGAGAGAAGCATGATGGACAAAACAAAACAAACAATGAAGGTCAAAACAAAAAACGCTTTGTCCCTCCCCACTTCTCCTCCTCCAAACGCACCCTCCCAAAAAAAAAAAAAAAGGAAAAGGAAAACACACAAACCAACAAAAAGAAAAAGAGAAAAAAAATCCTTTGGTATCTACTGTTCTGTGGTGGGGCCCACATCAAAGCTCAGATCTGTGTTGTGTAATCCTTCCAGGACTGTGGTAGGACTAATGGTGGGTGTGGGGCTGATCTGAGCCTCTAGATGAGGGCTTTGGGCCTAGCCTTCAGCCAGCCACTTTCTAGGCAGTCTGCCCATATCTATTTGCCTTGATTTTCTCAGTATTACCTTCCCAGTTTCTGTGGCACCCTCAGACAGAGTCTGAGGTTGCTCCCGTAAGTAGCTGGCCCACCCCGGGCCTTGCACAGCCTCTGCATTCCACACTGATGACTCTTCTCACAAGCTAGCCACAGAGTGGTGGGGCCTGGTGAGTGTTGGCTGCCCATCCCTTATGCCTTCACACCCGATGTCTTGCATCACTGGTTGTAGGGAGGGGTGAGTGCTGACCCCTCAAACTTTGTCCATTCAGACACAAGGCTGTCTGTGGCACTGATCACAGGGTAGGAAACTAATGACTTCCCAGTCTAAGGTTAGTTGAATCCTACCTATGGAGTCTTCATCCCTCTCTTACACCAGTCAGTGATGAGGCAGGAGGGGTTGTGGAGTTTCATTCATTACTCACATTGGTGTTGCTGTGGTCCTTAACATCATTGTCAAGAGACAGAGAGACAGAGAGAGACCTGAGGCCCCCCATCAGATAGGGAAGAGCTTCCTAGTCAGTTACCTTGAGTTACCATAATATATCAGTCCATAAGTCTTCAGAAGCTTCCCTAGTGGTGGCCCTGCTCCATGTACAGGAGAGAGGCCACCAGGAAGTCCAATGGGCTATTGCACAAAGTCACATGCCTACATTTTGTTTGACCTCCCCATCTCTTATTTCAGATTGATTTTGAATTCAAGACGTGTGCTGCTTCCGGACAGCTTTGTTTTAGTTTATTTTTATTAGTATTTCCAATGCTATTGCACAAAGTCACATGCCTACATTTTGTTTGACCTCCACATCTCTTATTTCAGATTGATTTTGAATTCAAGACGTGTGCTGCTTCCGGACAGCTTTGTTTTAGTTTATTTTTATTAGTATTTCCAATGTGGTTCTGCCTCTATTCAGCCACGTTAGACTTAGATTTAAAAAAAAAAGTTAGGAATTTTTTTTACATTTAATAAAAGTTTAGCAAGAATATTTTTAGAAAAACTATGTAAATATTCAAATTAAATCCTATGTGACAAGATATTAAGCTGAACCTTTCAGAAGTGTGTTCTTATGACTTATTACATAATAAATTGTAAAGTTTTACTGAAAAATATTTTCAAGTTTGAGTGGCATATTTATATTAAGGGTAATGACATGCCTTCTCCATTTCAAAACATTTTTCAAGTTTATTTCAATATCCTGTTTAACCAAAACTTTCTATATCACATACATCTAGCTTCATTGTGGTTAGTTGAGTATTTCATTCACAGTGTTTACTGACTTATTGTGTACCGCCAGGCTTAATAAATAAAACTAAGCATAGTGGAATAAGTAATTTGTCACAGATATTGGAAAATTAAGCAGTAGAGAAGCACTTATGAAAATAAAGGTATTATAGAGAAAGTTCAGAGAGACAGAGACAGAGAGAGACAGTGTTGGAATGATGTTAAGGATCTAAAAATAGCCAGTGCTGGAAATTTGCAAATTTAAAGAAAAAGGTGTATCTAGCTGCTAGAGTGGAACCATTAAAGAAGCTTGGTCTTTTTGGCAGGTTCGGCTATTCATGGCTCTTGCCTGATTCCTTAGGGCAGTGTCAGCAGGGCTGTTACTCACAAAAGAATAAAACTGCTTCTTTGCTCTTCAAAATTGGGCATTTGAATTTCACTGCCTGTAAACAACAGGCTTTGGACCACAAATGTTCTATCTCCCTTTAAATAGCACACAGTGAATGGTAAGTTTTGCCAACTATAATTTGAAACCATCATATAAATTTGGGTAAATCATTTTCAACATAATGAAGTTAGCCACTGTCAGCTTGACAGATCTTTAATCATGCAGAACTTCTAAATGAGGGCAGCAGCAGAGTTATGAGTCTCTCTAATATGACACAGCAATTCTTCCTTTTACATAATCAAAATATATGGAATATGTGAAACTGTTCCATTTTGATATCTCAGAGCTCAATGTATTAATTTTTGGATGATGGTCATTCTTCTATCAGTCACATTTCCTGGCACTCTGTAACTTAAATGTAGAGATATAAGAATTATTTGGTGACATACATTATATGTATGTATGTGTGTGTGTGTGTGTATGTGTGTGTGTGTTGGTGTGTGTGAGAGAGACAGAGAGATATCTCATAAGTATTATTTATCATCAAACCGTCTACTTACTTCCTTCTGCCATATTTTTCAAATCAGACTGTACATGGAAGTACTTTCCAATTAAAAAGCAATCCACAAATAAGTCATCTTGGCTGAGGTTCAAAACTCTTTCAGTGAAGCTTAAAGAAAATCCTATTAGGCTAGGTGAACTTCTAGTGCTGGAGTGTATAGGTTTGTTGTGAACAGTGTTTCTGGTGTTCAATGTATTTGTAAATAATGGCTACATATTCAAATCACCAAAGACTTCTGGACATTGCCTGAACACGGATGTGTTTTGGGAGTGACTTGGGTGATTGTAAAATACAAGGAAGCTGAAGAAACATCCATTGCCCTCTAGCCTGAGATAGCAAAACTTATATTGTATTCTCAGAGAAGGGTTATGCAAATTGATTCAATTATCTTAGTATTGACTAACGTCTTATAGTGGTTGAATTACAAAATTATAGATACCTTTATTGGTTTTTACATTCAAATGCTGTACAACCATTGTCCAAATGTAAACTTATGGTTTAACATCATCACCTTCTGATCTCTTTCCCATTAATTAGGGAGAGCATGTTACTCTGATTGTCACTTCCAGTTCTCCTATTTGATTGGATGTGTTACTGAGGAACTATCGTTAAACTCTTCATAATCAAAAATTAAACATCACATTAGCATGCAATTCCTTCATTTCTTATCTTTTGATTGTCTTTCAAACACAGTTGAATCCCTTTTGTCTCATTATAAGTTGCAACAAAGTCACAGATTGGAATGGACAAAAAGAGTTTCTTTTTTTAAGAATATTTGAATTTTTATCTATAAATTAATTGCATAAACTACTTAACATAATACAAAGAGTTTCTGACTTCCATCCTATATGGTTAGAAAAATAAATTATTTTAGGGCTGGCCACATAGCTCAGCAGATTAAAGTGCCTGCTTAGGCAGAGGCAGGGACCAAGATCCAATCCCTGGCATGCCAAGCCAGCCCCGCCCCCAGGGAGCACTGAGATGGTAATTGAGACTGGGTGTGGTGGCAGTCCTGTAATCCCAGCTGTTGGGAGGCTGAAAACTGGAAGATCACTGAGTCCGATCTGTGCAGTGAAACCCCGTAGACGCTGTACTAAATACTTTAAAAAAAAATATTTTAATACATATCTAAATCTGCTTCATTCCAGAGAAACGAATGCATGACATATACATACTTTCAAACTGTCTCTAACATTTACAGACTTACAAGTAAATACTGCTCTGTATTTTTATACATAATCGGAAACAGTCTGGTAAGAAGCTAAATTTTAGTAACTTTCTACTTGTAAGAACTGAATTTCATAAAATATACGTTTTATAAATCTTGTAATTCAGGTCATTGAAGTAGTAATCCACAATTATGTGCAAGCATACAAGAAGGGAATTTTGCTATGGTCAGAAAAAGATTTTTTTGTTTTATGTGAAATGGTGACTTTATTCCCAGTATCATTTTTTTTCTGTCTCTGTGTACTTTAAAACACATTCTCAATTCAAAACGAAGTATCTAGTCATTTGACTGTTTTGTTTTTGTTTTTGTTTTGTTTTTTGTTTTGTTTTTTTTTTCTTTGTTTGTTTGTTTGTTTTCTTCTTGAAACAGTTCTGGCCCAAATAACTCAGCGGATTAAAGCGCCTGCAAAGCAGGCTCAGGGGCCTGGGATCCAATTCCAGGGACTGCAGCACCGGCCCCGCCCCCAGGGCGCGCTGAGAGGGCCCTTGAGACAGGGAGAGGTGGTGCGCACCTGTAATCCCAGCTCTTGGGAGGCTGTAAACAGGAGAATCACTACAAGTCGGATCTAGTAGTGAGACCCTGAACACCCTATAGATCCTTCCCTAAAATTAAAAAGAAGAAGAAAAAAAAAAAAACTGTTCTGGGTTTTGTTTTGTTTTGTTTTGTTTATGAATTTAATCAGCATTGACAAGGTGGAGTCAGCGGACTTCTGTCGGGATGCTTTTTCCGTGTCACTTCCAGAGGGAGCCTTTCCGTCTCACCGTACTGCCCGAGTCTTTTCTTGTTCTTTTCATTCTCTTTGAATGGCTTTCTCCTCAAGGATTTTTTCAATAGCTTTTTTTTCTTGAAGTTAGGATCTGAGGGATCCAAATTGAACAAGTGGGAGGTATGCACCCTTGAAACTGCACATCTCTAACGTTTACCTCAAAGTCATCCTCTAGTAATTCCTTGTGTCTCATGAACTGTTTCTTCTGCTCTTTGCTCACGTTCTGGTGCTCCACAATCTTCTTGTAACTGAAGTGTTTCTTGCTGTCTTCCTCCTCATCAATCACAAGCAAAGCCATTTCAGCCTTTTGTATCTCTGTTTCATCTCTTCCTCTGAGGTTATAGCATCATTTTACAGATTTCACTGATACTTTTTCTTTAAACCTTGTTTTTTAACTTCTTCCACAAAGTAGGTGTCATTCAAACCAACATCAGGGGGAGGTTCATCTTCACTGGACTCACCTGTGTGAGCCTTCTGGTTCTTTTTCAGTCTTTTTTTCTCTTTCTTCTTCTCTAAAAGTTGTTCCAAAGGCTCAGTTTATCTTTCCTACAATTTGTTTTTTATCATCTCTTCTGCACTTTCTTCAAGGCCTGATCCACTGAATTTCCATTTCCATATTGTTTTCTTTGCTTTTCTTTCTTTTCTCTTGAATAACCTGCAGGAGCTGTCTGTATTTAGCAATCTGTTCTTCGTCATCCTTCAGACTTTCTTTTGTCTTCCCATCATCTTTTCCACTGACTTCATCATCACCTTGGGGGTCCTCTTCTATCACCTCTTCATCT
The DNA here is from genome assembly GCF_000260255.1 of Octodon degus. NCBI lineage: Eukaryota > Metazoa > Chordata > Mammalia > Rodentia > Octodontidae > Octodon > Octodon degus. The sequence continues at coordinate 88,522 of NW_004524785.1, read as the reverse complement.
TTTCTAGAGGAAGCTGAGTAGGCTTGAATATCCATGTCCAAAAGTTCTTCCTTTTTAAATTTTCTGTTGAGTGTCATGATTTTTTTCATGATCAGCCTCATCCCAAGTGACCTCCACCATTGATGTTCCCATTGCAGCAGATGTAAAATATTTGGGTTTATATGCTGTTCAATCCACTTCTGAGGCTACGTCCTCAGGCTCATCATCAAAAGTAATATCATCTGGTAGAAACCTTAGACCTATGAAAGAAGGGCTATTTTCGAATTGCAGGCCACCACACTCCTCACAGTATTTACTTGCTATTTCAGGAGAATCGCAGTCCACCACCGTACAATAGTACTTCAACCATTTAACTGATAATCTCTCATTATTTCTCTAGAAGTTCAGTCCTCTTCAGCAGCATCTGTGGGAATGCTTAATAGCTCTACTGGTCCTTGAACTTGCTCTTGCTTCATCCTCTCCTTCCCAAACTCCAAAGGATGTATCTTTAAAGAAATTGTAACTCCTCTTTTAGTCTAAAGTGGTTGAACAACGCCAGTAAATCTTTTGCCTTTAATCTATCCCAGTCCCTGTTGCAAACTGCCAATCATTGTATAATCTCATCATCTCAAGGAGCATCTTTATCTAATTCCCTCCAAGCATGTTCAAAACCAAGTTCTTCCGGAAAAATATCTTTCAAGTCATCTTTGTCTTCAGAACTAGTTTCTATATTTCCCTTAACTCTTACAAGATCAGGGCCACTGTCACTTTATCATCGTCTTCACTGTCTTCTCCATCTTCACTTCCACCATCAGTGGAAGCTCTACCACCACCTGTGATTTCATCTTCAGGCACCTCATCACTTCCTGTTTCACCAACACTGTCTGAATCTTCCTCCAGAACATCTTTGTCAGGCATGTTACCATCGCCATCTCTTGCTGTGATGAATGGAACTGCTGATTGCTTTTCTCCTTTTGTTTTAGAGCAGTTGATCTTGGGAGATTTCACAATTTTAGAGATGCTTGGGTCTGTCCTTAGTTTTCCTTTGGGCAAAGAGACTCTCCTATATTCAATAATGCTTTTTATCCTCTTTTGTACTTTTTTGCATAGGTTCTTTTCTGGCCTTCTTAGGACTTGTTTATGAATCTATATTCTCTAATTTACACAAGTTTTTCATTTCTCAATTCTTTTAAAATTATCTAAGTCATGTATATTTCCAGAATACTTTTGATTAATTTTCTTGATTTCCTTTTTTCCCCCTTAATCACATTTTTTGAATCTCTTTCTTTTTTTGTCTGATGGTTTTTCTTCTTTATTTTCTGTTGATTCGGTGCTTTGTTAACTTCATCATAGATCAGAATCAGAGTCTGAAAAGTCATAGAAGTGTTTCAAGTCCTCAGTGATGGGCTGTCCTCTCTAACCAACATCCTAGTTCAATTTGAACTTTTTGTCATAAAACATGGCTCAAATTCTCTTGTCAATCTTGACTTTTCAATCTTTTTCTGGCATTTCCCAGAACCTGGGATCCCTAAATCTCTGGTCACTCATTATTTCTTCTTTGGATGCCATTTTTAAAATCTTACTGCAGAACTGCTCAAGGAAACCTAATACAGCTCAGATCTCTCTCAGCCTCACATGGAACCCACACCCACTGAGGTTTTCAATTATTACAAAAATAAATACATCTGAGGATTTTCTGAACTTGCACTTTAGTTGTTGATTGGCACTGAGTTTACAGAAAGGAACAGGGATAAATGCTAGAGATTCTAAATAAGTCTTGCACTAGTCAGATTGTTTTATTAGATCTACATTTAAAAGATGATTTTGTTTTACTTATTTCTTTTTTATTAGTTTGCTTTCACAAATACATGATAGACAGACAGACAGACAGACAGACAGACAGACAGACAGACAGACAAGGAGATGTTCTAGAAAACAATAAGAAAGGCTATGTGATGATTTATTTTAAGTTTAATAATATTCTGAAAGCTCCTCCCAAGTATCCCTTTGTTTCCTAAGCATAGTTTCAATGAATTATCAGTAGTAACTATAATTTAAAAGTCCTTCTTTGTAATAAAGATATTTATTGAAAGATATTCACCTCTAAAATGAGAGCAATAAGGCTGCAAAAAGTAATAACCATAATATAATTATACTACTCCTTATTAAAATATTCCACCATTTTCTACAGTGCACAGTTCATGGTTATGGAAAGGGGTAATTTATTTAATAATATATTCACCCAGCTACACATAATGTGATTTAATCAGTACATTATATGCAGGCTTCAAATGTAAAGTATCTCAAATGACCAAAATTAATTATGAACAGTTTACAGTCACTGAACAGTTATGGAGGAAAGAGAGGTGGAGATTCATTTGTCTCTGCATTAATCTTTTTATCTTTCAGCTATATCTAAACACTGATGTTCTGAAATCCACCTGCCATGTGAAAGAACAAGAGCCCAACTCGTGTTACACAAAATCAAAGCAGTTCTTGTGATTTGACATTGGTCGGTAAAGGTGGTGAATTAATTTCATATGAGAATAAACCAGTCGCTCATGCAAGCCAACAGTTTTTCCTGTCTCATATCACAGATTGAATCCATCGCATCTCTTCGGCCCAACTGCCAAAATATAATTAGAAGCTGACCATTTTCCTACTCTTGCTCTCCTGTTCCAAGCCACTGATTTTTCACATGGACTATTGCTGCTGACTCATGTTTTACCTATCAGCCTTTGCCATTGACGTTTCACATATCTTCTCAACTCAGAAGCCAAGATGAACCTGTCATATTATGAAGCAAGTCCTGAAGTAACTCTCTAGTAACTTTCTCAAAAAAAAAAAAAAAAAAAAAAAAAAAAAAAAAAACACCACTTAAAAACCAAAGACATAGCGCGATCAGAAAAATCTTGTTATTATCTGGCTTCAGTTATTTCTCTGACCTCAACTCTTCTCTCTACCTATTATCCATAATGATCCAGACTTACTGACCCCCTCTCAGTTTCTTCAGTACATTAGACATTTTACAGCTTAGATTTTTGGATGAGTGTGGGATGGCTTTCCTTCAAATATCCTGGTAATTTATTCCTGCATGTACTTTGCATAATTCTCAAAGATCAACTTTCAGGCAGTACTTTCCTAATGACTCAATTGAAATTTATACTCAATTTTGAACGTTATTTTTGTTCTTAGTACTTAACCACTTTACATCACTTTTCTACTTATATATATAGAATACATATTCAAATCTCAATGTTTCAAGGCTGTAACTCTAGCACCTGGCATAGAGTATCATACTGAATTAATAAATCACTAAAGGACACTAACATGAGCAACAAACCTCTTCCAGACCTGTACTGTGGGTGCACCAGAGAGTATTGTTTTCTTTTCATGTAAAAGTAGTAGTTAAGACAGTTGTCCCCAGATTTGAATCATCAGTTAAAATGGGTCCATACCTATAATTCCAGCCCTCTCAGATGCTGAGGCAGGAGTATTAGAAATTTATGCCCATCATGGACAAATTAAAAACTTAGAAAGACCCTATCTTAAAAATAGCTTGATTTCATATAACTACTAACTGCTGGATTAAAAAGTTGTATACTGAAATTTAATAATTAAAAATTTTAGCTTGTGAGAAATTAATAAATTAGTTGGCTAGTTCTATTCACCTGCACTGTCTTCACTAGACTTGGGCTTATTTGTTCATGGATCTCTGGTTAGCTGGGCTATTTAACTACAGCCTGATTGATCTAAGATAGCTTGAGATTGAATTAACTGATTTTACAATGCTTGATTTCTTGTTCTCCAACAGGTTGCCTTAGAGGAAGATCAAAGGGTGATTACATGTGTCAAATGACAAAGTGAAACACACAGTTTCTTGTAGTCTAAACTGAGTTCACACATCTTCCTTCCATTCTCATTCTGCAGCCAGTGCAAGTCCCAAGGAAGCCCAGCTTCAAGGGGGTGAGGGGAGAGAGTAGGGGAGGCACAAACTCATGTTGTAAAGACCATTTCCAATACAAGCATTTCAACAATACCACTGTGATCACAAATGATTGAATTTGACATATAAAGTTCAGGAGATGATTTTTTTACATATCATACAATCAAACAAGCTGTTATTATTCATTGGCTATTTATGATGTATGCAAGGTCTCAATATGCCCAAGTTCTGATAATAATAATATGCATTTAAATTGTATTCTATTTTCTTATTTATTTATTTATTTGGTACAAGGTCTAGCTAGGCAGCTCAGACTCACAGTGATCCTCCTGTCTCAGCTTTCTCAGTGCTGGGATTGCAGGAATGGGCCACCACACCTGGTTTCAGTGACCTGCACACTGCACTGGGGGATCTGGGATAGGCTTGGCATATGGTACCAGGGACTGAACCCAGGTCCTTGAGCTTGCCAGACAGGCTCTTAGAGCACTGAGTTATTTCCCCAGTCCAATTCTATTCTCTTACTCTGAAGAGTGTATTGTAGTTTAAGCTTTTCTTAAAGTATAGTGATTAGCTTAAATTCTTTGATAGCTAATAATGGAAGGTATCCTGGAGACAACCAGTTGCATATGACTTTGGCAACATCTTTGCAAATACACTATAAGTGAAGTGCACATCAAAATCCTATTAAAGAACTTCAATATTTTTGCTAACTATTCACTCCTATGTTTAGATAAGAGAACAGTGGCCTAAGAAAACAAATGTAATTACCATAACTCCAGAGAAAGTTTTCAGATATAAACACAAATATATGTTCTGCATTGGCCTAAATACATAGTACATTTAAACTTTGAATTCACATTATTGCTTTCCTATGCTATTTTCTATCTTTCTCCCCTTTCTCTCTTTTTCACTGTCCTATTATACATATGCCAAATGAGGTAGCAGAATTTGATTGGGCCTCCTAATTACAATAATGACTGACTTCAGAGATAGGAAAAAATAGATAAGAACACTTCCACCTTTGAAGTCATTCCTGTGTTTGATTAAAACCCTCTTGATACATCTCTGAAACTTTTAAAGCTCTCCTGGCCTATTTGAATGCATTAAAAATAAATCTCAAAGATGAAAAAGTAGTGTGGTTATACCAGAAAATTTTTTTACCAAGTAATGAATAAAGGGGTTGGTTTTTATGTCTTTTATAATCTTGTTGTTTGAGTATTATAGTAGACAATATATTAAACAAATATGCCAATATATTAAATAAATACGAAACTGAGTCATACTGTCATTAAAATCTAACAATTTCTTGAAAATGTATAAATATGCTCTATTATCTTGTAATCTCAGCATCTAATTTAGGATTCCAATGTACTACAAATTTCTAGAAGAGCTATCAGTTAAATTTGATGTCTTTGGATAACAGAAACCAAAACTAAGGGAACAGAGCCACTTGTGATTCTTGCCTCAAACCCAAACTCACTACTTTTGTGAAGCACAGCTTTACACAGAAGTTACACACACACACACACACACACACACACACACCCCTCAGAAGTTCTGACTAAGAAAATGGAAAAGCAAGGAAATTATTGGCCTTATCCTCCCATCCTGAATTAACTTCTGGGGTTCCTTTCCACTTTTAGGGGAGCCCCTGTTTACTTCCTTAATGGCCTTTACTGGGAAAACATTCCAGTGAGTAAAATTGTTTTTGTTTGTGTATTGTTTTGGGAGCATAAATCTTTTGATCCTGCTAATGTACATCTTGTTATTCATGTATCTGTATGCATTTAAATAAATATACTGTGTCTGTGATTTCTTTTGGAATCCTTTTACCACTTCTTGGCACCTGGTGCCTGATCTATTTTTTCAGATTACCAGAGTACCAGATCTGTTCACCACATTTCCTCTCCTAATCTACTTATTTTTTCAAATTTTCTTTTCATTCTATAAATTCAGAGATTTAATTACAAAAGGATGGCTGCCTGCACTATTAAGAGGCCTCCAGTTTTATCTACATATTTCAACTCAAGCAACTTTGCATTGAGATACTAACTCAGATGTTAGGAAAAGATCATTTAATCCATCTGTATTCTACTGTTTCATTTATAGATGGTATGGGATGATTCATGCAGGAAAAATTTGTTCAATGTATTATAGATGTCCATAGTATCATTAAATATAATTTATCAATAAGCTGAATTAAAGAGAGAATTAAAGTAATGGCTTGATATCTGAATACCAAGGCAGACCATGGAAAACCAGCTCTTGTGTTTGCACTGTAAATTTTTCTGGCCTTCCATAGCTGTTTTACAAAATGATACTGTCTTGGGTCAATTACTTTCTTGTCCCTGTGCCACAAGATCTGAAACACACAATTTAGATAGGGAAAGTTTGCTTTGTCTTATGGTTTGTAGTGGTTTCAGTCGATATTCACCTAGATCCATGTCAGGACAGTGACAGAGGGGCACTGCAGAGGAGAAAGCACTCATGCTTGGCACGGGGTCTGGAAACAGAGAGATCTGGGAGGTGGGGAGACTCACCCTTCCATCCATGTACCTATCCCCACCTCGTCTGGCCGGTCTTTACTTCCCAGTATTGTGTTTAGCTATAACCTACTGGTGAGTTCACCTCCGTGATTGTGTCACCCCTCCCCAAAGGCCCACTTCTGAGACCTGCCTGTGAGCCTCAGCACAGGAGACAGCAGGATATAAAGTATAATACACACCAATCCCAGTATCTCAGTGGACCCTTCTACACTTCCTCAGTAGACTACTGATCTTAAAATTGAGGCCCAGGAAAGAAATTTTTTTCCATTTCTGCTTTCCTGTTATTGAGAAAGCCATTTGATTAACATTCCAGAGTCAAAAGACAGGCCAGTGTGAGACTATAACTCTCCTCTTTGGAATGCTGAACCAAAGTCTATCAGCCTCACAGGAGATGCCCCCTTCCAGTTCTTCAGTTTTTCTTGTGTTTTCCTTATTATTTTTTCTTTTTATTCATTTTTTCCTACTTCTTCTCCTTCTGCCCTACTTCTCCTCTTTTCTCTTCTCAAATTCTTCTGTATTTTTCTATCTCTCACTTTTGCTCATTCGGATTTCTTATTTCTCTTTATTTCCCTCTAGTAACATTTTCCTCTTTACTTCATGTATTTCCCTTTCTTTTATCCTGTGCCCCTTTTCTGCTTTTCCCCTTTTTCAGAATATATCTTTTCCTTTTGCTGAGCCAACATTCTAATCCTGTAAAGTTGAACATCTGACTTTTGAAAAAGAATCAATACAAGCATATAAATCATATGATTTCCCCTGATGATTTCAGTCAATTACATTTACCTAAAGTAAATGTTAATAGATTTTAGGATTTTAATATGTTGTGATTTATATTTCCATATAAACATATTTCTAGAATCTTGGAGAGATGAAACAGCTTTATAAATTCTGGTAGTTTAATAAAGCAGTGGAAATGATTAATTGCACATTTATCTGACAAAATTAAGAAAATATGGAAAAATAGAACATGCTCTGGGTTATATTTTTTCTTCTTTTTTTAAATGTATTTGATATAAGGTCTCACTATGTAGCTCAGATTCATAGCACTAGATCATTATTCAGATCCTTTATTTCTAATGAGATGTAGTACAATTGAAAAATTGTAGTAAAAGATCTGTAAACTATTAGTACTCAGAGTGCTTTTAAGACATACTATTTCAATTTAAAATGCTGGGTGATTTTCCAAAGATCCAAATGTCTATGTACACCTTTAAAAAGAAATAAAATCTATATAAATAAGGTACCATAACTGTGATAGACAATATGACACAACATTAACCAACAACTTAGATTTTTTTCCTACAATACAGCAACTAGTACTCACTCAATCTCCGCTAGTTGAGTCTAAACCTATATGATTTGTAAAATTACATAGCCCCATGATGAAAAGAGGGCAGCAAATTTAAATCTATGTTACTTTTCTCATACCTGTTTCAAACTAAAGTTAAAACAAAAATTATGAGGTTTCCCAGTAACTCAAATTTATCACATCAGTTACTGACCTCACTTATCTTGGGTAGGTCTATGCTAACCACATCAATACTTAACAACCAGTCCCAAGCCAAATAATAACAACTCACATTTACTAAAGCACTTTAAAAAATGCCTTGCTGCTTGGTGAGGATTCTAGGCACTTCTGCTTTGAGTGTATCAGATAGTCCCACTTACACACATGTGATTTTCAAAAGGAAGCAGCCTGTTAGAGCTTCACTGATTCTAATCACACTGAGAAAAAGGTGCACAATGAATCTCAGTGGGGAAAGAGGGGCTTGTGAGCTCCACACTCAAGCGTGGTTCATCGTCGGTGCCAAAATAAAATGCTACTTAATCTGCCCAGCTGCTAAGACTAGTGAGCAAGGCAGGGACACTCCAAAGTAGCTCAGAAAGCACTGTGCACATCACCAGCAGCAACCCTGGTAGCGTGGAGCGTGTGGAAGAGATCATACTTGCTGCTTTCCCGCGCCAGCTTCTCTCTGTTTCTGTCTCTAAATCTTCCTCATTCTTTCAGGTTCGTTTTATTTCTGTCCTTCTTAAAACTAATTTCAACCTTCCTTCCTTCCTTCCTTCCTTCCTTCCTTCCTTCCTTCCTTCCTTCCTTCCTTCTTTTATTATTGGTACCAGGAATCCAACTCCGGCCCTTGCACCTGGTATCAGCCAGAACTGTGCCACTCACTGAGCTATCTATATCCCAGACTCCTTTTCTTTAAAGTTCTTAATATTAAACTCAAAGAATGAGTTTCTTAGCCAAATACATTAGTATTTCAACCTGAAAATAGAAGACTATGAAGACCTAGACCTTATTCTATAGCATTAAACTTTCTCCCCACATATGCAAATGAAGATATGGAAGTAAAGTCCAATATTCAACACATAAAGCCCTTATTTCTATATGAATGCATTCCTTACCTTTCACCAATAAATAAACAAATTATTGGTTTCTCACTAAAAAATAAGAAGAAAACAATCAGTCTTAACAAAGGTATCATGCCGCTTTGAGGCATTAGCTCTGGCTGTACCTCTTGGATTTTAAAAGTGCACCTATGCAATGCGCAGTCATCGTGTTTGGTTTTTAATTTATTTGAAGGACTTCTTACAGCTGACTTCTTACATTGTTGATCTCCGTTCCCATGAGTCTATGAAAAATTTCTACTTGTGAAATGAATCTCAGAATTAAAAGGATCCTCCTCATACTGACATGCTTCTATTAATATCATATTCATTTGACATTTAGAAATGAAACATTAATTGTGAAAAATCAGATTATTAGCATTTGCGCTAATTAAAGTATGTCTTTTGACAACACTCTAACAAGTTTTAGTCACGTCAGCTATCAATGTTTGTTAGTGTATTGCTTATTGTATGCCAGATAATGTGTTAAGGAGTTTGCAATAATTTTATCTGATTTTCATAGCAAGCTTCTGACAGAGGATCTTAGTTATTATTCTTATTGCTGAGATAAAAATGCTCAACACATGAAGTTAAAAAAGAAAAGGTTTATTTCAACTCACAGTCTGTGGGGGGTTTGGTCCACAGTTGGCTGGCTCCAAGGGAGGGTGGCACAGCAGAGGGACGTCACAGATGAGAAATAGCACACGACAAGGAGAAGGCAGGGGACAGCAAAACACTAACTAGCCAGGGAAGCTCCAGCAGCAGGCTGCCTCCCCTTTTCTACTTGCCAGGATACCCTCTCTTTAGGTAGTACCACTCACATCCAGCTTAGGTCTTCCAACTAGCCACACTCAGAGCTATGCCAAACCAATCAGGGGACTCATTTAATGTTCAGACATATTTAACTCCAGAAAAACATGCCCTAGACCCAGCCATCTCTGAAAAGCCCCACTGTCTTAGTTACTTCTCCCTCACTGCTGAAGCAAACCATTTGATGACTCAGATTAAATGAGGAAAAGTTTATTTAGCTCACGGTCTGTGGAGATTTCAGTCCATATTCAGCTGACTGCAAGGCAGGGTGTCGCATGGCAGAGGGGCAACATTTCATGGTGGCACAAGACAGCAAATGCAAAAGAACAAAAGGGAGAAGTGAGAGAGCAAGCCTCCTTCACTCCCTTATCTTGTAGGCAGGCTATGAGCCCCAGGATGGGTGTATAACACAGCCATAACCCCAGCATTGGAACATGAATCAACTACAAACTCTAGAAGCCCCCCATGACAGCATGAAACTTTGGGGATACGTGTAGACACAACCCATAACACATAGATATCATTTCACCTTACAGTCAAAAAATAGGGTTTTGTGAAGGTAAAACTTCATAAAATTTATAGGATGACAAATAAAATCTCATTCTGCTTGTCTCTGAAGCATTTTCCTATTCTCTTCCCCTGCCATGACTTGAACGGTGACCTACATTGGTTTATTTTTTCTCAATCAATCACCAAAGAGTAAAATGCAATTGCTATAGCTGTCTTACACTAATGGTTCTCACGCAGAAGAACAATTTTGCTTTTAAGGGTGCAACTTTTTACAGAGTTGTTCAGAACAATCTGACAATGACGATTAGCTTAGCTGTGGCTAGAGCGTAGTGGCAGAGTCTCTCATGGACAAAGGGCAAGGATGCTGGAGCGCTGCCTGCAATGCACAAAGGACCCTACTTAAGGGTTTCAATAAATGTCTAGTCATATCCTCCTTCTAACTAATAAATATTACATTCTATGGGTCTGGCATTAAAGGGTTCACAGACTCACCCTCACCTGGCTTGTCTCTCTCCCACATAGACAGAGGAAGAGGAATCAGAGAAGACCGGTGCAAAGCAAAATCTTTATTGCAAGTATGGCAAGAAGTGGTACAAAGTCACTCCAGAGGGCCAGCGGGAGCACTCAGAGCTGGGTGACTACTGAATCTGGGATGATGTGTGGTCTAATGGGGCAGGGTCCCTGTACCTCCCAAGGCATTGACACTTGACTGACTGGATATTGGTGTTGTTGCTATAGGTTTGTTCTTGTGGGCTACGAGGAGAATTGGGGCAGGTATGGCAACTTATACTATGGCAAGTGTTGCCTGCACAGAGACAGGTCTCAAAACCACGGGCTGTCGGCTGGGTTGCTGGCTAGGATGCACAGGCTGCTTCCTTTATACTTCTTAAAGAAGCCAGGCTCCCTAATCTAACTGCATAAATGTCTCAAGTGTCTCCACACTACCTGTTTACTCCTTTTCCAAAGAAGATTGTTTAAGAGCAAACGAAATAAGAAAAAGGAATCAACAAGACTTGAAAGAACAAGTTGAAACTATGGATTTTTTTTTTAGTGTATATATTAATGAAATACTCATCTTGTTTTCTGCTCATGCCTTCACTTAGATATATATCATTTGATCTTCCACAAATTCCATCCAAGGCTTTAGGATCACAATATCTTTATGGGTATAGTACGACCCCAGGCTAGAATTTCTTTTTTTTTTTTTTAATGTGTTTAGTACAGAGTCTACAGGGTCTCACCACACAGATTGGACTCGTAGTTATGCTCCTGTTTCCAGCCTCCCAAGTGCTGGGAGTACAGGCACATGCCACCACTCCCAGTCTCAATGACCATCTCAGGGTGCCCTGGAACCCCAGTCCCTGCATCTACCTAAGCAAGCATTTTAATCTGCTGAGGTATCTGGCTGACCTTCCCAGGCTAGAACTTCTCAGATTGTCTAAAGCACTGTTAGAGTTTGGATTTCAGTGCCCACAGTCTGTATGTTAAAGTGTTGGTCCCCAGGAAAGTGTTCTCTTTTTTAATTTATTTATTTATTTATTGTTTGGTACAGGGTCTCAACTATGCAGCTTGGACTCATACACTTGTCTCAGCCTCCCCAGTGCTGGGATTACAGGTGCACCAGCATGCCCAGCTTTGGAGTTACCACAGAACGCCCAGGATTCTGCGGCCAGCAGAGCAGATGGTACTGGGGATCGAACCAGGGTCCTTGAGCTTGCAGGGTAGGTGCTTAAACTGCCAAGCTATCTCCCAGCCATGGAAAATGTTACTGGAAAGGGTTTAAACCATTAAGACGTGAGGCTTACTGGGAGGCATACAGGGATCTGGAAAGGGATATTGTTACCCGGCCCTGGCTGTTACTTTTTGTTTCCCAGTCACAAGACAAATAGTCACACACTCCCTGTCTTCCTGCGCTGTCTGCCACAAGCTTCAGGCTCTGAGAGCATCTACTCGCGTAATAACACCTCTGAAATTTTGACTTAATATAAAACTTTTCAAAGTTCATTGTCTCGGGCAATTTTTTATAACACTAGATATCTAACCCAGGTATAAAGCAAGTATTCGTGTCAAGTGTTTTATAAATTAAATGAATAGAACCTATTTTGCTTATTGTATTTAGGCTAGAAGCAGACAACTTAAATTAAATACCCTCCAAAATGCCTTGACTTAATTCTAGTCACCATTATCTCACTTGTGGTCCATTGTTCGAATCCTTTAACATTCAATTTCTTGAATTCAAGTTCTTCTCCAGCCAATTTCTCAAAAATTCACTGCAGGTGTCATGTCCAGAAAACAGCCAGGAGTTCCTTCTCCATTCTGTCTCAGTTGAAATGTCATTTTTATCCTTCAGCTGGGGATATTTCTTCCACACTACTATAGCAATGGAATTGTAACTCTTCATTTCTGGTTATCCAAAAGACAGGGTCCAGGCAGTAGCACACGACTTACTACGCTGTCTCTCCAGAGGTCACTAAATTACAGGAACCGGAGAAGTGCCGTGATCCTCTGTGGGACCTGAGGGCAGGAGGACAGTATCGCTGTGCTCTTGCTGAGAGTTGCTTGTGTATTTTTCTTCTTTTCATCACTTCCCCCACTGAGTCAAGAGGCCTTTTCCCCCTACCGTCAGATCACGCTCTGATGAGCTTTCTGACTTCAGTTGTTTGGTAACCACATATATCACAACCCTGTATCATCATCTTTCGCTGAAGATGATAGAAATAAAGATTTATAACACAGATTTGATGAATGAAGATTTACATGAAAACAACCTTCAGAGAAAAACTGCAAAATAAAACATTTAGATCTATAATTTATTACTTATCAGTACAAAGCTTTCAACAATACAGCATTTGGAATGTGCACAATATTAATGTTAGGTAGAAAATGGAATGTGTTTATGTAGCTAAATGAGTGCTAGCAGATGCATAGATAAGGCTTTGTGTCCTAATTTCTTAGCATTATACATCAACACAAATTTTAGGTGTGGAACCAGTAGCAGAATTGTGTAGCTGAATTTCTATTTCAATAAAAAGCAGATGCAATGCTAAAAGTAATCTATTTGCTAAATTATTTATAACATACAATACACTGATAAGGAAGACTTATTTTATCTCTAAGAAACATATTTTTAAAGCTTAAGAAACCCCTGCCACTCAGGGCCACATGTTTGCCAGGAAGGTACTGAAGAAAAGACTTCTAATCAAAACCATTTAAAACCCTATTATATAATATGGGATTATCTTAAGTCAATGCATGTTGTCAACCTGCAAAAAAATCTCAAAGTCATGTTATTTACAGTGCTCTTTTTTTAATGCATTTAGTACAGGGTCTCACTACACAGATCAGACTTGCAGTTAGCCTCTTGTTTTCAGCCTCTCAAGCTCTGGGATTACAGGTGTGCCCCACCACGCCCAGTCTTCAGTTGCTGTCTCAGTGAGCCCCAGGGGCAGGGCTCTCATGGCATGCTAGGGATCGAACCCCTGTCCCTGTCTACCTAATCAGGTGCTTCAGTCCACTGAGCTATCTGGCCAGCCCTATAGTGCTCTTAAAAAATTTAATAACTTCAATTTGCTGAAGACGAATGTTTTCTACACACACAGGAGTCCTCCATAAGAAAGAAAAGAAAAATCAGATGGATTTTTAAAGAAACCTTTTGTTATATTGAATTTATAATATTTAGATTTTAAATAGTAAAATGTGAGATTTTCATGTTTGTTATTGGGAAATCACTACATTTATTTTTTAAGTGCCTTTATTTTGTAAGTGGAAGCCAGCACAATATTTATATATCATCTTTTTTTTCCTCTTTGATTCATCTTACTATGGTGAAAAACTCATAATTATTTTATTGAAGTCATGCAAGCAGAATCTTGTAGCTATGTACTTAGCTTATTTAGCCTATAAAAGCAAACCTAGTGGCAATTTAAGTTGCACTTTGTTCCAAAAATAATAAATAATCAAAATAATTGGTTTTCACATAATTGCCTCTCCTATGCCATCTTCCTATTGCTTCCACTTTACTAATTAGAGTCAAAAGAGTGTAAATCATGATTACTAGCCAGGTATAGGGGAGGTATAAACATTATTGAAGAGGTTATTCCACTAAGCATGAACAAGTAATTAACACAAAATTATATCTCTTAGTGATAAAAAAAAAATCATATGGTAAAATCCCATATAGCGGAATATAAATCAATTTTAATGAAAAGATCCCATTGTGAGCCAGATCAACATTATTTGTTGGAATGTTCTATCCCGGTCATCAGCCTCTGTAGTGGAACTACAAGGAATGCATTTTCTTTCTTTTCTTTTTGTGTTTGTCCTGGCCAGCTCCACCCACCTGGGGGGCAGCATGTGGTGCTCCGCATGGGACAGCGGTCTCTGCACTTGCCTAAGCTTGCCTAAGCCAGTGTTTTAGACTGCTGGGCTGTCTCACCATTGCTAACATTTACTAAGTACATACTAAGTAGCTTGTATTCTTTAGTTAGAGATATGCATTTATACACTGAGAGGTGTATTTGATTAACTGCAAACTGCTTTTGCCACAGTGGAAGCAAATAAAATAATTAACTTGGTGGAGCTATCATGAGTTGACATTGCTTTAAGAAATTAATAGTAGTAAAAATATACTAGTAACACATGCTGTCATAAACACCTATGCTGACCCACTTAATAACTGCATAGCCACATTCCCCATCATTATTTTTACACTTGTCTTAGTGACACCTATTTATTGTCTCAGTTAAATCAGAACCTTACTTCCTATCCAGAATCATCAACCTAACCTATAATATTTAATGACATGAATTAGATTTTTAAACTGATGTGCACTGAGGCCCAGGAGATGGCTCAGTAAAGTAAGCACCAGGACCTGAGTTCAATCCCCGGTTCTGAAAAAAAAAAAAAAAAAATGATGTGCAAACAACCAAAGCTCCTTATTTGTTCATTTTACAAATTTTATTTTAGTGAATGTTTAAATTCCAAACTGACCCTGAAAGTCTAAGTATAAGCCAAATGAAGGGCAACTTATGACTGCTACCCAGGGGGATAGTGTTTCTTTTTCCTTGCATGTAAGTTTTACAATCAATCACATTCTGTGTCAAATCATATAACTCTGCATCTGTCCAGTCTCCCACTATGTCTTCATACCAGATTCTCTGTAGATGCCTCAGTATTTCAGACATCTCAAAAGGAAATTCCTGAATGAAAATTATCTTAACTAATTTTTCAACCCAGCTCTGCTCCACAATACAACTGGAATCAGGTCTGTAAGAAGAGGTTGTGCTCTGAAGGGAATAAATACACAGGTTCAGTTATTATTAGAACTCTTAGAGACCAGAGAGAAAGAGCAATACTGTCCTATGGAAGAAAATAGTAGGGATGAGAAAATGCGAACCAGACAGTACAGTATTCCCCCAACTCCAGAGCATAGCAGACTTAGCAGGCCTGGCCCACAGGAATGAGGATTCTGTGCTTCAGCATCTTTTCTGGAGAAAGATTAGAGTTGCTTTCGGTATGAAATGGAAGTAAAGTACACTGGCATTCAAGGAGGATATTTTTGTATATTGTATGTGTGAAAGCAAAACTATTTTGGAAACCCTAACATGGTGAAAATGAAAAGTATTACTGACAGGAGCCCTACATTTATTTCATTTTATTTTAATTTGTGTTTCCTTCCTATCAGCAGTACATCTGTGATCGAGTTCCTACAAATCCCTTCCTGCTCTGGCTCTTCTAATAAGTGATTAGGGGCAGCGCCTCACTTCCCTAATTGCTACTAATAATGCATACATTTTCCATGATTTCTTCCACTAGCCTATCTTCCTGAATAAAATGTGTTTTCAAGTATTTTGCCCAAATTTTAATTGGAGATTTTTTTTTTTAAATAGATTTAGTACAGGGTCTATAGAGAATACACAGATCGGACTGGTAGGGATCCTCCTGCTTTCAGCCTCCCAAGCACTGGGATTATGGGCGCGCCACCTTCACGCTCAGGGTCAGGCACGCCAGAGATGGACCCCGGTCACTGCGTCCTCCTAGGCAGGAGCTGTTTTAATTCACTAAGTTATCTGGCCTGGCAGAGATTTTTTCTCTTTCAGCTATTGCAAGCTGTTTACACATTGCCATATGAGTCTTTTAAACATGTGACATAAACATATTATCTCCGAGTCCTCCCAGTCTGTGACTTTTCCATCTTCTTGTGGGATCATTCATAGAGAAACTAATTTTAATTTTGGTAACAGTAGAATCTATTATTTTTCTGTAAGAATTATGATTTGGGGGGCTTGGGAGGCAGCTCAGTGGTACAAGCGCCTGCCTGGCTAGCGTTTGATCCCCAGTACAAATAATAATCATCATCATGATTTTTTGGTTTCACTTCATAAAATGCTTCATTGGCAAAAAGATCCAAATGCGCTCATAATTAAAAATGCTAACTGTCTGAAGGAACGTATATGACAATTAGCTTTATTTAAAAGTTTCACAATGTACTATATAAAACATACATTTTATTTTGCACATTGTGCAAAATACATGTTTGTATTTTTATTTGTTACTTATAACTCTAGAAGTCTGATGAAAAAATAAGAAAATAAATTTTTTTCAGAATCAATGGCAAATCAAAAGTATTTCCCAAGGATAGTATGTAAAGATTTCTCCCTATGTCTTCTAAAAGTTTCAAACTATAACGTTTATATTTGAATCTGAGGACCATTTTTGTATGGCATGTGAGAGGTTTAGGGTTTTTTTCTTTTTCTTCCCTGTAGAAATCAGGCCATTCAGTGTCATTTGTTGAATATATTTTTTCTACCAAGTCATATTTACACTCTTAAAAACAAAAGTTGTCTGTTTATGTGGGAATTTGCATTTCCTTCTCCATTCTGTTCCATTGGTCTACGTGTGTGTTCGGCATCACAGCACAGTATGTTAACTAGCTCTATGTAAGTCTTGAAGTGGCTACAATGATTTTTGCCACTGAAGTACTCTTTTTCAGAGTTATCTATTCCAACATCATATTAACTTTATGGTAATCTTGTCTATATAATTTAGAATATTGAAAGAATATACAGTTGACAAAATTTGACTTTTTTTTTTTTTTTTTTGTACTTTTTAAGGAAGGGTCTCCAAGGTGTTCAGGTTCTCACTACTACATCAGACTTGTAGTGATCCGCTTGTTTACAGCCTCCCAAGCGCTGGGATTACAGATGCATACCACCCTGCCCAGTCTCAAAGGCCCTTTCAGGATGCCTCAGGACCGGGGCTGGCACAGCAGGCCCTGGAATCGAACCCCTGACCCCTGAGCCTGCTTGCAGGTGCTTTATCCCACTGAGCTATTCGGCCAGCCCTGAAATTTGACATTGAATGTACTGACCTCACAAGTACTATGCATCTCCTGTTTAGATCTTCAATTTTGTTCATTAATGCTTTCTAACTCTCATATAAATCCTATAAATTTTTTATTAGACAATATCTTAGTATAATAGGGCTGGCCAATTAACTTAGCAGATTAAAGCACCTGCAAGCAGGCTCAGGGGTCAGGGGTTCGATCCCAGGGCCTGCTGTGCCGGCCCCGTCCTTGGGGTGTGCTGAGAGGGCTCTTGAGACTGGGCAGAGTGGTTCACATCTGTAATCCCAGCTCTCGGGAAGCTGTAAATAGGTGGATCACTACACGTCCTATCCAGTAGTGAGACCCTGAACACCCTGTAGACCCTTCCCTGAAAAACACAAAAAACCAAAACCTTACTATTTCATTCTTTTGAAGAAATTTTAAATAACATTGTATTTTTAACTTTAATTTCTCATGTTCAATTCAAGTATATTAACATATAAATGATTTTTCCATGTTGTTGTTATATGCTATGACCGTGTTAAAATTATTTAATATAACTGGGAGTTATTTGAAATACTCCCTAAGATTTTTTATGCAGTTCTTATGCATATAGAATTTGTGGTTTTTCAAAATGTCCTTCTGACTAGTATGCCTCAAATTCCTTGTAATTTCCTAAATGATTCGGCTGCGATTGCCCAAAACTACAAACAGCAGCGGTAGCGTGAGCAATTTAGTTTTGTTCTTAACCTAAAGATGAACTCTATCTTCTATAATTATCAACATGCAATGACGGCCTGCTACATGCAAAACTTAAAGCAGAGTCTCCAACAGTAATTTGAAAAGAGTTTATAATACAATTAAAGTAATACATCAGGGCCAGCCAAATAGCTCAGCAGGAGTAAAGTGCCTGCTTAGGCAGACGCAGCAGCTGTAGTTCAATCCCCGGCATGTCGTGATGGCCCCGCCCCCAGTGCGGCTGAGCTGGTGTTTGAGACTGGGCATGGTGGCATGTGCCTGAACTCCCAGTTCTTGGGAGGCTGAACACAGGCGGATCACTAAGTCCGATCTACATAGTGAAACCCTATAGATCCTGTAGACCCTGTACTATACACAAGAACAAATAAAATAAAGTTATACATCATTATAAGAACCAAGAAAAGTATAACTTAAATGAGAAATACAATTAAAAACAAAATGCCCACACCAACAGAACCACATTTAGAATTACTGGATAATGATAATAAAACAACCATCACTGAAATGAAGAAGAGATTAAAAACTCTTCAAAAGAAAGAAGATAGTAGCAAACATATAAAACAAAAACTTTGGAAAAAGAATGAAAAAATACAGCAATAGAAAAATTTCAGTAATCGTAAAAGATACTTCCTGTAAGTGGGTGATAGGAGATACAGTGAGCAAACTTACTCTGTTATAATTTAATATTACACAGCTAATCATATTATAACATATGACTCAGAAACAGATAAGAAAATTAAAACAAAAGGTGACAATTAGAGGAAAAAGGAGAAAATGTATAAAAAGTAGATATGAGCTTTAAAATAACAATAATCATTTCAATATGTATCATCTGAGTACAAGTTAGAAGACAAACTTGTGCAATGGATAATAAACATGACACGAATGCATGTTATTTGTAAACATTTTTGAAAATTTGTTCAATTTACTTAATTTCAAGGACAGGAGACTAGATAAAAAGTAAAATAAAATGGATCCTCACTAGTTTACACAGCAATAGCAAAAGATTGAGCATATTGAATTATTGCAGTGTTACATAGAGATTTTTGGAAAAGTGGTGGGCTGAAATATGGACAGGAAAATTCCAAAATTTGGAGAAAGTTACAAATGTACACCAAAAGAATAGCATAATTCAAAGAAATGTATATGAATAAGTTCATTCCCTTTTCCCAGTATCTATTGTACCCTTCAGATTCCCTTTTCTCTTTCAGGGTCTCACACTAAGGAGACAATACAGTACTTGTCTGTGCAGGTCTTCTATGTTTCATTTAAGAGTATGATTTCTATTTTTTAAATTTTTTAATATTTTTTATTTTTATTCATTTTAATGAGAAAAAAGATAAAATAGCAATGAAACAGTTTCAAAACAGGTTAGTAGGCCAGTTACAGTAATTTAATACATTGCATGTTGTTATCTTCATAGTAGTTATTCAGAGAACAAGATGCAGACATGATAGTTTGTCTAAACAATATTACTACAAGCCTTTCTTCTCATTGAACTAAGAGAATATATATATATATATCTCCTAACTATCTTTCGTATACATTTTTTTTCACAGCCAAATGGTCCTTTATTTATATCCCACTTTCTTGTTTTGTTTTGTCAGAGATGGGTTCTAGTTGCCTCCATTTACCAACAAAAGACTCAAACTTATCCTTTTTAAAAGCTGAATACTACTCCATTGCGTAAAAATAACAGAACTTTATCCATTCCTCAGTTGATGGGCATCTGAGTTGTTTCCAGGGTTTAACTGTGACAAATTCAACTATAAACATGGGTGCACATATATTGCTGTGGTATGATTATTTCAGTTCTTCTGGGAAAATACCAGTCAGGGAAGAGCTGGGTTGAATGGGATCTACAACCCTAGCTTTTGAAGGAATCTGCACATTGATTGCCATAGTGGTTGTACCAGTCTGCACTCCCACGAACAGTGGTCCTCTTCCTCATGCCCTTCAAACGTTTGTTATTGGCTGACTTCTTTATGTTCACTATTCTTTCTGCGGTGAGATGAATCTCAGTGTAGTTTTAATTTGCATTTATCAAATGACCAATGATGTTGAACATTTTTCAAATATTTACTTGCCATTTGCATTTCTTCCTCTGAAAATTGCATATTCATCTCAGATGTCCATTTTTGGATTGGGCCTTTGAATTTGGAAGGGCCTGATTATTTTGTTTTAATTCTGTGTTCTAGATTGAAAGCCTTCGCTGGCAGGAGAGACAGCTATAATTTTTTCCCAGTTTGTGGGTTTGCTTTTTACTCTGTTGGAGATGTCCTTTGAAGTACAGAAACTTTTCCAAAAAATGAGATCACAGTTGTTGATTATTTGAAGTATTTCCTGTACAGTGCTTTTTTCTACAGAAGATTTAGTGTTTCTGTTTTGATATTTAAATCTTTGAACCATTTTGACTGTAGTTTAGTGCATGGTGATAGACATGAGTCTAATTTTAGTCTTCAGCATGTTACTTAGTTGAGGAGAAGGATAGGAAAGGGAATGGGGAAAGAGGCACGAGTATGCATGTAAGGAGGAGGGTTTGAACAGCTGAACAACCAGATTTCTGCTGATCTACGGAAAGGAACAGGTAATAATTTGTTTTGTCTCCTTTTTTCAATTGTTTCTCCTTTTTCTCTTAGTTTCTTATATATTTCTTCTCTCAATTTTGCATGTATATGTCTGGTAATATGAATAATTGATTGGAAGACAAAACTACACATTACAATAAAAATACTGTGGAATTCATTTTATTTTGTTAAATGAAATTGTGTATCACTTATAATTTTTCTGTTTTAACACTATTTGTACTCTCCTTAAAAAATAAAAATTTGAAAAGATATGTTTATGGAGACTCATTACCACTAAACTTGTGGAAAACGAAACAACTAAAAAGCTTGAAAATAACCAGAAAAATAAAGATATTTCATCCAGGAACAATT
>NW_004524785.1:58334-66246 GCF_000260255.1 Octodon degus | reverse complement strand
TTGTGCTTGCTAGGCAGGTGCTTAGCCCACTGAGCTATCTCCCCAGCCCAATTTTTAGGGTTTTGTGATATTTATTTAGTATACCTACATTTTCTTTTCAGATGGAGAAGTCCCAATAAGCATTATTTATTTTCCTAAAAATAATAAACTGTGCAATTTTCTGAGTATTTACTATAAACTATTAATTATTTTTTATGATTTGTGGAGGTTATTTTTACGTGAGTAAAATATATTCATATAGAAAAAACAGATCAATAAGTCTAGACAAATATTTATAGCTCTTTTCAACAAAATTCAATAAATTAATCAATCTCCTTAGCCTCAAGTTTTTTTTTTCTTGGGCAATTTCAAAGTAAATAGTTTACCCTACACTAGGAGGTAAGAAGCACTTGATCTGCTTGATAAAGTTATAGATTTAATTGGTTTTTTCTGACCTTTCTTTTGGCTCAGAATACGTTTGGGAAACATAATTTTTTTTAAATTATCCACCACAGTTTTAGTAGGATTTCTTCATATATTCATAAATCACAATCTGTTAGTATATCTCAGAGGTTGAATCCATTAGGGTGTTTCCAGGTTTTGCTTTCTTTTGTTTTAAGAATGTAGAGGTTGTTTTTATTTTACTTTAGTAAATACCCAGGAGAGTGCTTCAGTGTTGGGTGGTTTATTACACTGTGTAAGATTTTGCTAAACTGTTTCAGAAGGTGCATCTACTATTTTATCTCAGCACCAGACAGGTAAATAAGATTCTACAGGTAAGTGTAATTTTATCCAACAAGAAACTTTCTTCATTCTCCTCCGCTTAGGAATTTCTTCCAAACAGCATAGTTTCTCTAGTTGGCAACCTCTTTAGATTGCTATTTGCTTAATTCTTAGATTTTTAAAAATCTAAATTCTGTCTCATATCTATCCCATTAACTTACTAGAAACTTTCTTCTACAAAGATGACTAAATGTGTGGCTTTGCCCCTGTCATGTTTCCTAGCTTTTTTCTTTGTTCTCTCTTCATTGTCTAACCCTCAAGTCCTCACGTTCCTTTTAATTGCATTATACCTTTCTATTTGTATTTCTTCTTTTAAGTTCTTATACTAGGAAGACTATACAATATTTACACATGTGGGTCTGGTTTATTTCACTTATGAGTATATCCTCAAGTAGCATCCACTTAAATATAAAGGCTTCAAATTTATCATTCTTTATAGCTGAATAATACTCCATTGTGTAAAAATACATCTTTTTCATTCATTCCTCAGGTGATGGGCATCTTGGTTGTTTCCAAGATATGGCTATCACAAATTGTGCTGCTAGAAACATAGGTACACATATATCACTATGATATGATGTTTTCAGATCCTCTGGGAAAATTCCCAGTACAGGAATAGCTGGTTTGAATGGGATTTCTAGTCCTAGATTTTTAAGAATTCTCCACACTGATTTCCATAATGGTTGCACCAGTCTACACTCCCACTGACAGTGGAGAATGTAGTTCTTTTTTCCCCACAGCCACTCCAACATTTGTTGTTGGTTGATTTCTTTATGATAGCCATTCTTTCTGGAGTGAGATGGTATCTCAGTGTCGTTTTAATTTGTATTTAATGGATGGCTAGTGACGTGGAGCATTTTTTCATATATTTATTCGTTTCTTTAATTTTGTCCTCTGAGAAGTGTGTGTCCACCTCGAATGCCCCTTTCTGGATTGGGTCTTTAAATTTTGGGGCCCTAATGTTTTTTTAGTTCTTTATAAATTCTGGAGAGCAAACCTTTGCCTGAGTGCTTATTAGTCAAGATTTTTTCCAAATTTGTGAGTTTTCTTTCCACTTTGTTGGTAATTTCTTTTGATGTGCAAAATCTCAGCAAAAGGAGGTCCCAGTTGTTAATTCTTTCAAGCACTAACAGTGTGATTTGATTTTTGCTCATGAACTCTTTGCCTGCTCTATGTCTTCAAGAGTTCCTCCTACTTTCTCTTCCAGGAGATTTAGTGTTTGTTTCAATGTTTAGATCTTTCATCCATTTTGACTTTAGCTTAGTGCATGGTGATAGACCTGGGTCAAGTTTTAATTATCGGCATGTAGCGAGCCAGTTTTTCCAGCACCATTTGTTAAAGAGTCTATCTTTCTTCCAGTAAGCATATTTAGCCCCTTTGTCAAAGATAAGGTGCTTGAGAGTGTTCAGAGAGGCTTCTGTGTCTTCTAATCTGTTCCATTGATCCTTAGGTCTATTTCATTGCCAGTAACATGCTGATTTTATCACAGTAGCCTTGTAGTATAATTTCAAGTCAAGAATTATAATGCCTCCTGCCTTGTCTTTGTTGCCCAGGATTGGGTAAGGCAATGATACTGAGAATCTTCAGAAGGTTTTCGAAGCTAGCAGTTAATTGGTAGGATTCTCACCCTGACTAATTGTATATGCTGATACCTGTGAACTAAGCAACTGCACTGAAGATGGCAATGTGTAACAGTATGGTCATGCTTAGAGTGCCTGTCATTCTGGTCTTCTAAAGATGTGCTGCTTGTCATGACATGTCGGTTGCTGCCATGCTGTCTCTTGGGTAGATGTTTGTTTAAAAAGGAAGGGGGTGGTGAATGAAGGCAGGAAATAGTAAAAGGGATGTTGCAGGACTGTTCTGCTACAATGCTGTATATCATTAGATTTCTAAACTTATGTATAAAAATATGTAATTGTTTATTCCTATTTTTTAAAATACAGTTTAATTTTTAAAAATTTTTTCTTCATCTTCTATAGAGACTTAAAGTTTAACATATCAATACATGATGAATAATACCTGTTCCATATTATGACTAAGATGTTTGATACTCAGTCAGATAGTGATGTTAAGCTCTACAGTTTAGGTTGTATGCTAATAACAATAAGTTTCTCTTCTGGAGGGTTAACACCCAAAGTTTGCAGAACAAATATTAGAGAAAAAGGAAGGCTGGAAGGACAGCCAACATTTTGGCCCTAGCCTTTCAAGGTCAGTGAAGACTCAGGACATAGGAGAAACTGTACTATAACATCATGTAACTCAGTTGTGCCCCAAATTTTCTGATCAAGGAGATTATGGGGCCAAAGAGGAAAGTGACTGATGATATAGAGTGTGCCTAAGGAGAGTAACATGGAGAGAAAAAATTCTCTCAGGCTTTCACAGAGAGCAAATTGGTCAAGCAATGGTTGTGACTTATCCACATGGCTGATACTGAAAAAGGATCTACAAACTACAGTATAGGGTTTCAGGATGAGTTTGGAGGGGATTTGACTGACCTTATAAGATACAAAAGTTACATTTCTTGTTATATAGGTCTTGCTTTATCTTGATCTTAACCATCCAGCAGAAAAGTATAGAAATGAAGTATAAAAAGTAAAGCCATATTAATATGCTGAGCTGTAAAAGACTCAAGTCAACAACTTCTGACAATGCCAGTCCTACACATAACCCACTACTATTTTGGACTACTGGACTATTTTGAAATATTTTGCTGAATTCACACACCTATATTTAAATGATGAAGCTAAACAAAAAAGGAGGATACAAATGAATGACCATTTTGTATCTGTATATTCAAAATAGTTAGGATAGACATACAGCTACATTCTCTTAATACAATGAATAGAAAGATTTATTCTAATAGTGTTTGTGAACAGGATATCATGTCTGCATCTTGTATAATGTATATCCACTAAGACAACAATATGCAATGTATTAATTATTGAAACTGTCCTATTAATTGGATTTGAAACTGTCTCATTGCTGTTTGTTTCTCAATAAAATTATGGGAAAATAAATAAATAAAAAATAAAAAGATGATTAAAATTAAATTTTAGTCCTTATTTTATTTGCCATGAAGCTCTTTTTATTTGATGGCCTTTTCTTTCTTTCTCAAATGTTCTCAAATAGTTCATTTAAGAGTCAGCATTTTCTTAACTTGATATAATGCACTGCAGAGGTTTCTGTCCAAAGCACTGAACTTAGGTTTATTTTCAATCTCAAAACTCTTTCATATTTCAATGGCGCCATATTATTATGCGGTTAATCTTTGAAAAAATAACTTAGAAGATATAGAAAAAGCTTAGGGAAGCAGATTTTTGATTAAGTATAAGGTGTGCTAAGGTGTTCTTATGCACGAATCAATAAGAAAATACCATAGGCTCAGTAGACTTAACAGTGGATGACATGTACATTTTTTAACTTTATAAGTTAATAATTTTTAAATTTATACTATTTGGAAGCTTAAAAGTCCCAGATCAAGATATTACCTGAGCAAGGTTTTCTCTCTCCTCTCTCTCTCTCTCTCTCTCTCTCTCTCTCTCTCTCTCTTTCTGTCTCTCTTTCTCTGTGTTCCATGAATTGAACTCAGGACCTTGTGTTTGCCAGGTAGACACTTACACCACTAAGCTATCTCCCTAGCCCCCTTATATCAGTTCTCAATGTATCCCCTTACTTTGACTTAAAAATGGCTTTCCATTTGTACATCTTCATGTGGTGGGGAAAGGGTAAAATTCTCTGATGTCTTTTCACAAGGAGAGTAAGTCCCTGCAGAGGACACTTCCCTGAGGTCCTTATGTAAATGTATTATCTCTCCAAATCCCTTTTACCTATGTCCCTATCTTAGACCTGACCCTGGAGCATGAGTATCTGGATTCATTTGTCTATCTACCGCCAATGTAAAAGAAAAGCCAACAGTAATAGAAAAATCAGTTTGTCACAATTTGACCAATTTGGAGGACAGTCAGTCTACCCCATCCATCCCAAAATGAACAAAGCACTCCAAGTCATAGAGGGGGTAAAATATACATCAGGAAATGTACATATATGGATGTAAGCAGGATTTGGTCCATCAGAGAGCTCCCAAAATATTCTAAATCTGGTTCTATGCAAAATCTTTGGATCCAGGGCTTGAAATCAGACCTTTGATGTGCAAATCTAAGGGAGATAAAAACCCAAACTCCCACACACAGAAGAGATTTTAATATGACCCGTGGTTCTTTTTCTTTATAACTGTTAAACAAGTGTTGGACAGACTCATTACAATGCAAAAGATTTGAAAGAAGAAGCTATTTGAAATACTATCAGTAGCATGAAAAATATATGGAGGTCATTTTCCTTTAGCATCACTAGGCAAATAGACATTATAGGGTCTAAGGAGAAAAAAGGGGTCCAAAATAACATACATTGCCAGTTAAGGAAACAAAGACAACAAAGTATAATACATTTTCCTGAAAGCACAATGCTTTAAGAGTATGCAATGTCCATAATTCTCATACCAGGTCAACTAACCTTCTAGTTTCAGAACAAGATATTCTACATTCCTGGTTGCTATAACCTACAGCACAGTGGTGTCTTATGGCTTGGGATGAGACTTGGTGCAAATTAATACCTTATCTTTCTTAAACTTTTTCTTAAGTGGCTTACAAAAGCTATTTTGGAAAATTCTGACTATCTAAAGGGGGAGGACAGTATTGTGCAATTCCAAAGTAAATCCTAAATAAAAAGTTCTAGGCCTGCAAGATAGCTCAGCAGTCTAAAGCACCAGCTTAGGCAAACTTAGGCAAGAGTGCAAGGGACCACGGTTCAATCCAGGCACCACATGCTTTGCCAACCTCGCCACCAGGATGGGCTGAGCTGGCCACAAAAAAAAAAGTTAAAAAGAAGTTCCCTCCACCCCAGGAGTAACTTTTGTGTGCACAGAAAGGTGTCCAAACTGACTCAAGGCAGGCTACTTCATGACACTGCCTGCCTTTTTCCCTGAAGTCGTTACTCTCTATACTGCATACCAACTTAACAGTAGATACTACCTAGACTTCTGTGAGGCCTATGTGTCTTCTATAACATCTGTTACCAAAGGTACAAAGACCTGAGGATCAAGGAAGTGATCCTCGCTACATCCAGATCCAGCTTCATGGGGACAGCCTCTAATTACATCTAAGAGAAGGCTTAAATCCTTTTCATTTTGAAGGAGTAAAAACAAAACTACTTTATAGAACTTCACCAGAGGTCAAGGTAAAGTGAATGGAATCCAAAGAATTTAGGGATTCAAGGTATTAAACAGACAGAAGATTTCATGAGGGAATAAATTAAGTTAAGTGGAACAATCTGAATAAAGTCAAATTCCACTCCTAAACCCTCAGCAAAGATGGGTATTAGATGACAGCACATTGCAATTTGAGTTTGAAGTGAAAATCTGTACTCTGTATCATAACTGATTGCCTCCTGTGCATTGGTTTAGCTAACAATAGGTTTTTGTTTTCTTTTCATGTTAGAACTATATTAACTCAGCCTCTATGTGTAACAAGCACAATTAATTATTTCCATGAGAAACACATTTTTAATGTCTACAGCTCTTAGTGTAGTAGTAAATTATTTGACATTTGAGGTCTTTGTTTTCAGGCAAAGAGGATCAGCATGCATGCGCAAGGAACAAAATACATTTCTGGAAACAATCCAAACCAGAGAAAGAAACTTCAGACTAAAAAGCGACATGAATATGAAAGTGTAAAGACAACTAAAATGAAAAAAACAGAACTGAGGAACAACAACTAAGCAAGGGGCAAGAGGGATAAGAGGGCTTTATACAAGGCTAAAAATCAGGGCCCAGTGGAGAAGATGTGGTTAGGGTCTATTCATGGTGGTAAGCTTCATTGGGATGCACTTATTGGAACTAGTACACAGCTTTTAGAGGCGGGAGAAACACTCTCCTAGGATGTGTGTAGACCGAGGTTGTCAAGGTAGCAATACAAACAGAGTTCCCATGCTGACAGCCCTCATGCCACTGGTTTCCATGCCTAGATGTTCAGTGCTGACACTAAGAATGCTCTGGCCTAAGGGCTGTCAAAGGCTGAGACAAATCACCAAAGGGAATAAATGCATCAGAATTTTCCTGCATCTTGGCAGATGTCCTAGAGAGTGCTATGTCTACTTGGGGATGTTGCAGTAAGGTGAGCAGAAGATGGCATCAGAGGCTGAGCTACAGAGAGATTGCCAACATTGGTTGCAGATACACCATTCTTAGTGCAAAGAAAAAAATGTCTAAAAGGCTCAATTCATTATTACAAAACCAGTAATAAAAAGATGAATTTGAAACTGAGGGGCACTCAATCAACAGCTGGCACAACATTGAAACACAGGTTGCCTTTTCCTAGGCAAGTGATCTTTCTTTGCCTGTGTATGGGAGACACATAATATGGCAGTAATGTAGATTATAAAAGTGGACTTACACAGAATGGTATGTTCTTTAGCTATTCTTAATTAAATAATGAGCAGTATTTCATAGAGTTGCAGTGCTCTGGTAACAAACCAAAGCTATCACAAGAAAAGAAAATCACAGAACAATATAACTCATGACCAACGATCTAAAGTTATAATGAATATGATTCAGTAAAAAATAAAAAATAAAAAGCACTATTTGTTATGGCCAGGAGGAAATCTATCCTTGAAAAGTAGATATAATACTAGAAAAAATCAATTGCCATATTATCAAATTGAAGCAAACCAGTATAATTCTCATCATAAGCACAAAAGAAAGATTTAAATTCAGATTTAAATATGCACTTGCAATTCCAGAACATGGAGAGACTCAGGCAGAAGTGTTCCAGCCTTTACGATTTTGTGACTTAGAAGATCCTATCCTACAATAAAAACTAAATAGCAAAATGGTACAGTAGTGACGGCAATGCAGTATAACTTCTCCGGGACCCAGAATCTAGAAACATTTAAAACATGACAACATTGCAAGAAAGAAAATGGAAGTACATGTTCAACATTGCAGAAGGAATTGACAGGAAAGTTAGAAGCTACAGGATAGATGGAGAAGTAGTCTAAACTGCAGAGGATAAAAAATGAACAAGCTCCTGGAAAGGGACTCTATCTCTGCAGACATATGGCAAGCACCCAGGGTTGGGAACTCCAGGAAGAAACAATA
>NW_004524785.1:56084-57146 GCF_000260255.1 Octodon degus | reverse complement strand
AAATAAAAAACTACTATCTAGAGTAGTATATAATAAGTAAAAAAATATGACTCTAAAAATAAATAGAACAACTGAAAGAATATATATTTCTCAGATGTACAGATGGTTAATGAAAACATGAAAAAAAGATGCTCATTATCTCTAGCCATTAGAGAAATGCATTTTAAAACAATACTGAGATTCAACTTTACTCCAGAAAGAATGACTATCATCAAGAAATCAAATAATAACAAAAGCCATTGAGACTACAGGGAGAAAAGAGGCTTTCTACAATGTTGGTGGGAATACAAACCTGTAGAACTATTATGGAAATCAGTATAGAGAATCCTCAAAAGACTAAAAGCAGAAATTCCATTTGACCCAGTTATTCCCCTTTTAAGTGTCTCTCTGAAGAAACTAAAGACATCATATTACCGTAATGCATGCATATGCATGGGTAGAGCAGACAGCTCACAACAGCTGAGTCTTGGAAGCAACCAATATGTCCAGTGATAGATGAATGGATAAAGAATATCTGGCTTTTATGCACAATAGTATACTACTCTGCTGTAATGAAAGATAAATTTGAGTTATTTATATGGCCATAGATATACCTCAAGAATATAATGTTAAATAAATCAGACACACTTAAATATTTCATGGTTTTGGATAGTAAAAGTCTCAAATATAAATAAGAAGAAAAATAAAAGATAATAGGTGTTATGGTGTGTGCCTAGATGTTTCCCCAAAGTATCAAGAGGACATTCTGGTGGAGGCTGAATCTGCAGTGTGGAATTGATTGGTAGTGCAATGCTGGGCTCAAGAGTGTGAGTGTTACTCTTGTCCTAGAGCCAGGAGCAAGCATAAAATATAAGAGGCAGAAAGAGGGGTGTCTATTTCTCTGCCTTGTTGCATTTGCTGTCTTTTTTTGCCATAATTTTATTGATAAACAAATAGCAATGAGACAGTTTCAAATCAAATCGGTAGGACAGTTTCAATAATTAACACACTGCATACATTCTTCTTAGTGGTTAATTGCTGTACAAGATGCGAACTTGAGATCCTATTTACAAACACCATTAG
>NW_004524785.1:26160-52354 GCF_000260255.1 Octodon degus | reverse complement strand
CTGTGGGGATTGCAGCTGCAGGGTTACAACCCAGGCCTGTATGCCAGGCCTGAGCTGAGCCTGAAAGGGACAAGGTGCAGTAGGGGGTAGAGGCAGCTCTCCCACACACTCACTGGGCCTGGGCTAAAACTGGGTCTGGGTGTTCTGGGAACGTGGTAGAATTTCCTACTCTGAGGGCGGGATGGGGGAGGTGCTGTGGAGTGGTGGGGGGTTTCCCAAGGGGGTGGAAGAAAGTCTCACCCATGCTGCGCTTGGGCTGGGAACAGGAGTTGGTCCTGCTGAGACAGGGATGCTGGATGCTCTCCCACACACTCACTGGACCTGTGCTAGGACTCCGTTTGCTGTCTTCTGTGCCATGGATATTCTCTGCCATGTGCCACCATGCCTTGGGGCAGCCTCACAAAAAACAATAAAAAATTGATAATATTCACCATTGTCACCTTATAGAAAGCTTCAACAAACTAAAATGGTGGAAACTTCCTGATCATAATCCAGGGCATCTATTAGAAGGAATTCCATCCAACACCAGATGGAATGATATTTAATGAGACAAATCTGAATTGCAAGATTAGGATCAAGAAAGCAAGTCTGCTCCCTTCACATTTATTGTGTGTGAATTGGAGTTTCTATCCAGTGTAAGGAGATAGGAAAAGAAGTAAAATGATCACCAAATGCAAAGAAAATTGTCTTTACCACATGACACGACATGTTCTTCCATATATAGAATCCAGTAGACTCTGTCAAAAGAGCTATTAGAATTAAAACAGAAAGTTAATTTACTTATGTGCATACCTTAATATTTGCTAATCATATCTCACTAAAACTATTAAACTTCATATTTCCCGGAAACACTCCTGCTCCTGTGGTCCACGCCCCTGCAGGGGTCCTGGTGGCAGCGAGTCACCCCAGCATGGAGATCATAGAACCAAAAACTGTGCCTAGACTGTTTTCTGTTCTTTCTCCGCTGGTTAACTAGGAACTTCTTTTTTTTATTTTTGCACACCAACTAATCAATGCCTATTGCATCACAGCATTGCCCATGTTAACTCCGTCCCTAGTCCAATCAGATAAAAGCTCCAACTGCTGTGTCCACCTCCAGGGTCTTCAGCTTTTCTTTTGTCCGCCTTCCCGTGCCTGGTTGTAAAGGATTTCTTTGCTTTCACCCTCTTCTCTTTCATGTGGAGGAAGGAACCTTACAGTTTTGGTGCCTTGACTCATCATTGGGGCTTTAGCTCCCAAGTGCCCCAGTTTGGGCTGCCCCCATCAGCACCCCTAACCCCCTTCTTGCTCTCTTGTCTCTGCCTCTGCCATCTCTATCTCTACCATCTGCTTCTGTCATTGCTAGCCTGCATCCAGCACTGATCCACCTCAATCCTCAAGATGAGCTGCTTCTCATTTCGGGAGCTCCTGCCTCATTTTTCTTTTCTCTCTGGTAAACCATGGCCTGTGTCAGGATTCCCCCTCATCCCAGGCATTTTCTCATGCCCACAGCAGACATCTACTTCCAATGAGTGACAATTTATTGGAATGGCAGATATTTCTCATTTTGTCACACTCCAAAGGAGTGATGGCTGTCTTTGTGGTCATGCACCAGCTCCGAACTTCTGGCTCACTTTCAGTTTGGTCACTATGGGGAGGATTCATTCCTAACCCCAAAACACATACCGCCTGGGTGCCTCTTACAACCCTTAAATAGCCTTGGTCTCCAGGAGATCATAAAGCCTAAATGACTGATCTTTTACTGCCAGATGGCTTGGGACCAAATTAACTTGATACTGGCAGCCACTGGCCTGAGGAGGTACTT
This sequence comes from Octodon degus, assembly GCF_000260255.1. Taxonomy (NCBI): domain Eukaryota; kingdom Metazoa; phylum Chordata; class Mammalia; order Rodentia; family Octodontidae; genus Octodon; species Octodon degus. Next base: position 50,550 of record NW_004524785.1, on the reverse strand, counting down.
TCAGTATCAGTACTCTCCGAGACCTGAGCACCTTCTGTTTCCACAATGGCAAGTGGGCAGAGATCCCATAGGCACTTGCCTTTATTGCTTTCAGAGTGCACCCTTCCCTCCTTCAGGGGTGTGGCAGCCCCAATACTACTGGCTCACTCCACACCATCACAAACCCCCTTGCCTGATTCCCTACCCCATTCCTCTCCCAACCCTCTTGATGTTCCTGCTGCTTTCACTCCTCCCACATACCCTCAAGCCCAGCTTCCTTGATCTCCTCAGCCAGATTCTCCTGTGTCGTCTCCATCTCATCCCTCACCCTACATTGCCTTTTCTTCTTCTGCTAGTTCACTGCCATTTTTCCTCCTGCACACAGTACTTGGTCTCACCCCATCCACCCCCAACATCTTGCAACCATTTTTCCCCACCCTCTTGTACTCAAGCTGCTGCTTTCTGAGCCCCATCGTCTTCTCTCCATCTGGAAACAGGCTAGTCCCAAGGGGCTGGTTTTTATTTATGTCCGTTTTACCCTCTATGATCTATCCCAGATTCCTCATAGGTAAGGCTCTTTCTCTTCTGATCCCCATAACTACGTAAAGGAGTTCCAATTCATCACTAATTCCTATGATCTTTTATGCTTCCATATGTTATCCTCACCTCTACCTTGTCCTCCCAGCAGAAGTGTTAGCTCTGGCAGGCCTCTCAGGCAGAAGCAGACGAGAGACACCACATTGACCCTAACCACCCTGCAGGTGCAGCTGCACTTCCAGATGCTGGCTCCCACTGGGACCTTCAGGAGCTCACTGGCCAGCCTGCATGGCCAATATGTGGCTGCCTGATTGCGGGATTTAGGAAAATTTTACACAAGGCCACTAATTACCAGAAACTCTCTGAACTAACCCAGCAACCTGATGAAAAGCCTGCCAAATTTCTTTTTGCCTTACTGATGCCTTAACCAAGTATGCCAATGTTGACTCTCAGTCCCCTGAGGGAGTAACATTTATTAGCTCCCCTTTCATTTCCAAGTCTGCTCCTGACATCTGTGCCAAACAAAAAAGACAGATCTTGGCTGAGACCCCACAGGGAGAGCTACTTAACCTGGTTTTCTCTGTCTTTAGTAATAGAGAGGAACAATTAAGACAGGATAAAAAACCAACATGCTATACTTAAATGCCAGCTCTTGGATCAGCTTTTGGGGTTCCTATCAGAGGCAAACCTAGACAACATGGTGCCACCTGAGTCCCTCCTGGAGTATAGTTCAACTTCAGCAAAGGACACTGGGCAGGAGCCTGCCTCAACCAAAGCCACCACTGGGACCTTCTCTCATCTGCAAGCTTGAGGGTACCGGAAGTACAACTGCTCTGTCCTCCAGAGAGCAGATAACTCTCACTGCAGCCAACAGACTCATTGATAACTGACCTACTTAATCTTGGTGCTGGAGAGGATCGATGGGCTCGGGGTCCACGGCCCGTTGAGGTATCCCTGTCAGAGCCCCATTGCTGCTGGATGGTAGGACACACTCTTTTCTTATTGACATGGGGAAGACGTATAGTGTCTTTCGGAGTTTTCATGGCACCGTACTAGAGCTATGAGTCTCATTGTGGAATTTGACACCAACCTATACAACCTCTCCTCTGCCAATTACACACACTTTTCTTCATTCATAGTTTTGTCACCCAACTTGCTCCAGATTCCTCTTAGGCCAGGATCTTCTCCTAAAACTCCACTTCTCTTTTATCTTCTCTCTTCCCATGACATTCATTCTTCAAATTCAACCTCTTGGGCCAGTGAGATAGCTCAGCCAACTAAACACCTGCTTAGGCAAGCTCGGGGATTGGGATTCTATCCCCAGCACCACATGCTGTGCAGGTCCTACTCCCAGGTACGCTAAGCCGGCTACTTAGTTTGGGCGTGGTGGTGCATTCCTGTAATCCCAGCACTGGGGAGGTTGAGAACAGGAGGATCACTATGAGTCCAAGCTGCCTAGTGAGACCCAGTACCAAATACAATAAAAAACCTTAACCCCTGTGTACTGCCAGTTCATACCTTCTACTTCCTCCTCACTTAGTCAATCCCATAGTTTGGGACACTCTTAGTCCCTCTTATGCCACCTATGTTATCCCTGTACTAGTTTGCCTGAAGGACCCCTCAGCCTTTCCCTGCATTTCTCAATATCTTATAGCCTCTAAGTATCAGTGGGGACTTAAATCCATTTTCCAGTGCCTCCTAGCCAATAGTTTTCTTAAAACTGTCCATTTGCCTTGCAATACCCCTATGTTTCCTCTACGTGGAATGAATAAATTAAATTACACAGAAATTCTCTAATTGTACGAGAGTGATTTTTATGTCTGTTTTTCTTGTAAATTGCAAATGCCTTAAAATCCTGTTTGGTTTTGTAGCTATAGCTTTAGCAGTGTCTACTAAAAATATTGATAGATACTTAAAATATAAATAGATCATTATAATATTTAATCTATCTCTTTTTTTGTTAAATCTCTTCAGCATCTTGAGAATTATACCAGGAATGTCTAAATGCAAATCCAACCTTAGCTCCTTTCAGTAACCTTGTCACTCTTCAAAATTTCCTCAAATTTAAGTCTTCCTACTGAATTGATTATTTTACAGCCTAATAGCTCTCATTGTCTCCTTTTCAGCACAATTCAGTGTTTCAAAGTTTCACTTTTTTGTCTTTAGATATACATTTCGTCATACATCTTTAGACTTCCATATTTTGTCTTTGCATGCATAACATCTCTGCATCTAGAAATATGAAACAATGTATATATTTTACTTTTCATTATGATAATTGTAAAAGTGTAATAAAAAAGAAGCTCCTTCGTTATTTTGACTTGTAGGCTAACATAAGCTCAATTCTATTTTGTTCCTGCTCTCCAAGTTGCAGCAGTCTTTTCTGGTCTTATTGAAGTTTCTTCGCTTGCTCTTTTTCCCAAAGAGGTCTGCCGTTCTTAATGACATTGTATTTGCAGTTGGGAGAATCATTTTTCTATGATATTATAGGCATGCAAATTACACTGCTGGAGAAGCTGTTATCCTTTCTTCTTCAAAGAGAAGGACAATTACCAAAGGGGTCTCTCTCTCTCTCTCTCTCTCTCTCTCTCTCTCTCTCTCTCTCTACCAAAATGTAAGGGCAGAGGAAGGAAGGAATGACCCAGTTGGACACACAGCAGGTGCAGATACTATTACTTTGAAAGCTTGTTACAATTCACAAGCCCTTTTAGACCCAGATCACCCTGCAAGTTTGGAATTTCACTACGAGCCCCACGTCTAATGTCTAATTACTGTCTCTGTATTTGTTGGTCTGTAATTGCAACTCCTTCAAATGTTTTTTTTCTGAATATTGTGTCTATGAAGTCTAGTGCTCACTACTCTAAGCATTCTGATTACTGACAATTTAGTATTATGTATTTCTAGAAAATATAGTATAAAACTTAATCCTACGGAGTTTTTTTTTAAAAAATCTATCACCTTGATCTGAAATGTGTTGTTATATTTTGATATATTTTTCTAAAATGTTCTACATTTAATTATAGACATCATGATAAGTTAGTGAGGTAAATAGATCAACAGCACAGCACCTGTCTGGCAAGCACAAGGTCCTGGGCTTGATTCTTCATACCGAAAAGAAAACATCACAACATCATGATAAACATTTCTAAATTATTAATTATGCTTTTCCAAAACATAATAAAACTTAAAAATTTTTGATACAACCGCAATTTTACTGTTACCCTTCCAAAAAATAATAGTACTTATAATTTAAAGCAATCTTTTATTAAGAGTTTCCAGCTTCTTAATGTATAACTTACAAATTTCCTATCTTTGTGAACCTTAAAACAAATTTAATTAAAAAATCCACAATTAAATAGTTTATTTGTTAAAAATTAGGCCAATTTTTCCAACACAGGATTCACTTCTGAATTTTATTTACTGCTTCTTCACGGTATTACTTTTTTGAAAGTGTTCAGTGAATTCTAGATCTTTTATCTGATAAAAATTTCATGGCTAATCTTAGGATAAATAAAGTCTGCAATACCGATGAATGTCCATTTTGTATCTGTGTATTCAAAGTGGTTAGGATAGATATATAGTTGCATTCTCTTAATGAATAGAATGATTTGTTCTAATGGTGTTTGTAAATAGGATCTCAAGTCCGCATCTTGTACAGCAATTAACCACTAAGAAGAATATATGCAGTGTGTTATTTGTTGAAACTGTACTTCCAATTTGATTTGAAACTGTCTCATTGCTATCTGTTTATCAATAAAACTTTGAAAAAAAATAAATAAAGTCTGCAAATTCTGCTAAGAATAAAATGAGTCTTAAAAATTGAAAGTTAAAACTCTTGAACATAATCAATTGGTGTTTTTCTGGGTTTTATTCGGTTACAGTTCAGGACTAGGAAATCAACACAGTGAGCATCTTTGAAAGGATACCTGTGGCAGAGGCATAGCAGGTGTCCAAAATAATAAGTTATTGAGCTAAACAGATGGGCTAAAAAGATAGCAAGTATTTTCGCCCTAGCCCTTCAAGGTCAGTGAGGACTCAGAATATAAGAGAACCTCTGCTGTGACATCCTGTAACTAAGTGGTGTCCCAAATTTTCTGATCAAGGAGATTATGGGACCACAGAGGAAAGTGATAAATGATGCATTGTGTGTCTAATGAGAGTCACCCAGAGAGAAAAATTCTCCCAGGTTTTCACAGAGAACAAATTGGTCAAGCAATGGATGTGACCCGTAAAGATGGCTGACACCAACAAAAGGCCTACAAGGTGCTGTACATGGTTCCAGGATAAATCAAGAGGGGATTTGACTGATTTTGTCAGACAGCAAAAGTTACATTTATAGTTATATATGGTTTTTTTCTGCGTTTTGAGGAAGTGTCTACAAGGTGTTCAGGGTCTCACTACTAGATCAGACTCCTAGTGATCCACCTGTTTACAGCCTCCCAAGAAATGGGATTACAGGTGTGTACCGCCATGTCCAGTCTCAATCACAGTCTCAGCACACCCTGGGGGCAGAGCTGGCACAGCAGGCCCAGGGATAGAACCTCCGACCCATGTGCCTGCTTGCAAGCACTTTCATCAGCTGAGCTATTTGGTTGTACCTAGTTATATAGGTCTTGCTTTAAGCAGGTCTTAACCATCCAGCAGAAAAAAATAACCACAAGGTATAAAAAGTAAAGCTATATTGATATGCTGAACTATAAAAGGCTCAAGTCAACAACTTTGGACAATTGCCAGTTGTGCTGATAACTCACTGCTATTATGTACTATATTGGGTTATTTTACTGAATTCAAGTACCTACAATCTTTGAACTGGCACCAAATATGAAAAGGTCCTTTAAAGACTTCTCCAAATACAGATTCTCTAATTGCAATGAAACATCCATCTCTGACAAAACAAAACAAAAAAGGAGCACATAAAAAAGGACCATTTTGTTGCAAAATAAATATATGTGTATATACAAGATAGGATAGATATATGGCTATTTTCTCTTAGCTCATTGAGAAGGTTTGTACTAATATTGTTTAAATGGGATATCATGTCTACATCTTGTTCTCTGAATAACTACTATGAAGACAACAATAAGCAATGAATTAATTATTGTAACTTTCTTACTAACCTGTTTTGAAACTGCTTCATTGCTATTTTATCTTTTTTTCTCAGTAAAATGATTTTTTTTTTTAAAAAAAAAAAGAAGGTATGATTAGATTGGTAGATGTAGTCTTCACATCTTTAGGTAACCACCTGTTGCCATGAAATTGGCTGGGGACAGCAAAATTCAATCCTTATTTCCATACATAGTATAGTTTATTTTGCTTTCTGTTGTGTTTTACCTTTTAACTTACACTAGGAAATCCTAGAACAAATGAGATATCATGGTGAGCAGAGCAACAAGATGCATTTTAAATAATCGGTGTCTGCAGGTCCTTTAGTATTTGTATAGAATTTGGATAAAGTATGCATTTAACCTCAACACCCAATAACTTGAGTTATGTGCCAAGGACCCACATGATATTTCTCTGCAATTAAATAGTATCCCTAAACTGACACATTGCTCATAAAGTCTTTGAAATACATTCATCTCTAAAAATACCCATTCCCCACCCCTTTTAACCACATCTCGGTGCTGGTAGTGTCAGTTCCACATTTCTACTTGATCTCATAAAAGTCTTAGAGTCATTCTTGATTGCACTTGCATACCTCATCTTTGTTTTTCCAATACATTCCTCATGGCCCATCTTTGGGTATCAGGTACATAATCTATGACACCAGTGCTTCCCAGTTGCAAGTTACCATCAGCTCACACCTTAACTGTTGCAACAGCTAAGATTTTTCCCTGTCTCTGCCTTTGTCCTACCTTTAGTTCATTTACAATTCTAATGTCAGTATCCTTATAGTGAAATACCGATGATTGTAATTCCATCTTTAGAAACCCCTAATGGCCTCTTGTTTTACCAAAAAAAAAGTTATGTGTATAGAATGGCTGATAAATTCCACGTATTCTGTTCTGCCCACAGTCCCTCTGTATTTCTTGCAACTTTTGTTCTACCTCATTTTGTTCTATTCCTCAGGCTTACCAAACACATCTCTTTCACATCATTTGAATTCACAGTTTGTTTTGCAGGGATTATCCGTACCTTGGATATACTAAAGATGGACTTCTTTACCTCAGTGGTATCTTTAAATGCCAACCTGATCTATGAAGCCGTTCCTAACCACCCTGCTGAAATGGTTAACCTGACTTCCCCCAAGTCCCCTATTTTTTATTGTGCAATCTTATTTATCTCATAGCATTTTGTACTACCTGATGATATATTTTCTTCACTTTGACCTATGAGCTGTTCGCTTCTGAAGAATTAAGGTCCCAGGAGAAAAGATTGCTTGTTGTACAATATATTTCCAGCCACTAGAACAGTCCCTAGGACACTCAATAAATCCACTTGAATCAGTTAGTCTTATATAATTCCTTTATTGTGCACTTTTACAGTGAGAAATCATACCGGAGATAGGAGGTAAGCTATTCAAAAGTGTACAGCTTGGAGCTAGCACCAGGGCTCCCAGAAAAGGAAGGAAACCAGCAAATAAGAACTACTCAGATTTGATTCAATCGGTGAAGGTCAGTGGTTAAATATCTATTCTTATCACTTCTATTGAGTTTTTTATGAGCTGTGCTAAATTAACATTGAGTGGTATAATGGCAATAAAAATGTTATTTGAATTTAGAAGAAGATGGTTGCATATTAAAGCATATAATAGTTGTTAAATTCTAAATTAGATGATGCTTACTCAAAGCTGATCACCAATCAGAGATTATGTTAATTTAACATTATTTAACCTTGAGGCTACATTGGCAAAGAAAAAGGTTAGATTGGGCTTAATGTTTTAAATTGCATATGGAAAAATATTACAGCAGGAGGACATACATACTTTCTTCTTAAAAAAAATGTGTTTTTCATTATTTTCCATTGCTCTAAGAAAGAAATGTTTTAATGGCCTTTTGATGAAATTCTCAGAAGATATAAGCATTTCAAATAAGCCATAGTACTCCCTTCTTGCCAGAGCTCACTAAGCCTAAAAGCAGATTCAACTATTGACTGAGAGCTAATCAAATAAATATACAAATCACAGCTAAGTTGTTAGTGAAGCTTATTGTAAAATATTAGTTTGGGGAAATAAAGAAAAAAGAATCTATAAATATAAAATAGTTCAAGTAGTTTACTTAGTAAAAATCTTAATAGTTAATAACCCTGGGATTTGGGTGATATAATTCAAGATGAACATATGAGACTACTCAGGTTTCTCTTTTGTAACTAAGTTTATAAATATGTTTTTTAAGTAGTAAATCCATAAGAGAAAATAAGTAGGATAACAGCCATCAACAAACATCCTTCTACTGTATGCTTTGAAGTTGATATAAATGGTATAGTAGAAATTGTAAGAGAAAATGAAAGCTAACACATAAATGTGCTCAGTGAGTTATAATTGGTAGAAGAAGAAATCCCAAAACTCTAGACTTGGAAGCTACTTATATCATTATGGGGAAAATAACTTCCCACCTATTCAATGTCAGATCAAGTTCGTAGTCTCTCATTATCAAGTATTTCAGTCACAAATCAAGGGATGTAGTTCAAAAGATTTTTATGGAAAATAAGGAAATGATGGACCTCCAGGAGAGGCCCCAAGTGGGTGGTCACTGTGGCTCTTTGCTAAAAGTGTTTTATATAGCAACGTCACCACGTGGGTAAAGCTCCAACCAATCTACAAGATCACAAGTATAGTTTCCTAGCTAATGTTCATCCACTAGAGAAGTAAATCCTACAGCAGGGGTGTACAGAAAGAACAAAGCACCCTTGCAAAGGCAGGGGAGGATGGCTCCAGAGGCTCTGGTCACCCAGCTATGTGAGTGATGCCTTTCTGTACTAATTACAGTTAGTGGTACTAAGTACAGTGCAATGTCTAGTTGTTGTTTTTCCCTGTGGCAGCTCTTTGTTGTCTCCACCTTGAGACTTGGCCTTCTTCGGGTTCACCTCCAGTTACAATTTTGAAGGCTCTTCATCTTTGTAGTAATTCCCTAGAGGGCTCAGCCATTCTCTATTAACTCAAACTGGTAAAAAAAAAAAAAAAAATAAGTAAAGCATTTATTAACTGTTAAAAATAAATACTATTTAAAGTCTCCGGAAATATTTCTAAAATATACAGCAAATGAAGAAATATTTGTTCACAAAATACGCTAACATGTGTTAAGATGCATAGAGTTTGTGGTATTCAACCAAGACCCACCTCTCGGCTCAGAGACTTGCAGACTGACCTCGGACTGTGCTGCCAGCAACTCCAAGCTGGCTCTGCCAGCTCCCACTCAAAGGAAGGAGCTATAGAAATTCTCATCCTGCTTCCAGCTAGTTGTTGCTGATGCTGTATTTTGAGCAAGAGCAGATGCAAGACATGGGTTCTCCTCTTCCCGACAGGCACTACTTAGGGGACAGAAGTTCTGCCTGGAGGGCCTTGAAGCCACATTGAGTATTGTTGTTGATCCCCAATTCACGATGATTCAAGCTGAGGTTTTTAACAAATTATTTTCTCTGCAAAAGCAATGCAATATAATAGAAATTTACTTGGAATTTTGAACATTGCTTCTTCCTAGGTCGGCAACATGCCTTACGGTTCTCTCTGACCAACACAGAATGAGCAGCGACCTGCAAGTCTGTCACTCATGTGATTTCAGAGGGCAAGAAGAACACTGCCTAGAGCACTGTGTGGCTGGACTACACAGCACTGTAAATCAGATGAAGTAAATGCATTTTCAACTTATGATAGTTCCTTACAGTGTTTGTCAGGAAATAAACCCATTATAAATGGAGAGGCATCTGCAGTAAGCATCCATGAGGACTGAAGAGAGGGCCCACTTGCAACCTCCTGTGAGAATTCTAAGTGGCACAGCCACTTTGGAAAGCATTCTAGTAATTATGCAAATCGTTAAAAAGAGCTCCATGTGGCTACAAATTTTACTTGTAGCTATCCACTCAGGAAAAATAAAATCATATGTCTAGACAAAAAGTTGTACAATAATGATCCTAACAGTATCATTAATAATAGACAAAAAATAAAAACAGCTGAACTATCCAACAACTGAAAGAGAAATAAATTGTGAATAATCATGCGATTTAATATGTTTAGGTCTTTAAAAGAAATGAAATGCTGATATATGCAACATCATCGATGAACTTCGAAAACAGTATGCTAACTTAAAAAAAGCCAGCTACAAAAGACTATAGATTATCTGAGTTTGTATGACATGTCAAATCTGTAAGCCAGGAAACAGATTAGTAGCTGCTTGGTGATTGGATGGTGGAGGAAATAGTTGGTATGATATCTTAAGTACATGGAGTCCCTTTTCGAAGTAATAAAATATTCTAAAAATGGCAGTAGTAATAGTTGCATGAATCTGTGACAACTGTTGATTCATATGCTTAAAATGGAAAAATTGAGCGATATGTGAATTATGTCTTGAATAAACTGCTGTAAGTCATAGACTAGTTTTGATTTTTTTTAGGGGGGTGTGCGTGTGTATGTGTGTGTACATAGGGTCTCACTATGCAACTCAGACTCATAGCGATCCTCCTGTGTTCAGCCTCCCCAGTGTTGGGATTACAGGTGCGCAACATCATGCCCGAGGGCAGAGCTGGTGCAGCATGTGGTGCCAGGGATCAAACCTGGCCCTTGCACTTGCCTAAGGAGGCACTTAGTCCACTGAGCTATCTTGCTGGGCCTTATTTTTTCATTTTTTGAGACAAGATCTCACTACATAGTCCAGGCTGGCCTTGACCTCACAGCATTTCTCCTGCCTCAGCCTCTCAAATGCTGGGATAACAGTAGTGTACCACAATTCCCCATTAAATCATAAATGATTTAAAACAAAGGAAAACAGCCAGTTCTTTTATCATGAGTCAAAATATCTCATAGAGAAGATGGAAATAAACCAGCAGTTTTGGTACTTGAAAAATGACTTAAACATATTTCAGAGTATAAACTAAAAAAAAAAAAAATCTGGGGAGATAAATAATCCATTGGTGATCTGACTCAAATGTGCTTATGGTGAAATCTGTAGAATAATAATTAATATAACTAGATGTTTACTCTTCCTTAAGTGAAGTGGCTTTCAAGTTCATGCAGAGAATTAAACAATAATAACCAGGGCAGCATAAACTGATAAAGAATTGTTTTTATACGTATTGAGGTTTTTAAAAGTCATAACAAGTGAAAGAGTTTGGCATTGGCTTTTCAACTCATAGATCAATAGAATTAAAAAGAAAATCCAGGTCAAATCCAGGTTACACATTTTGTTTATAAGAAGATTATTTCAAGTCAGTAGAGAAAGAAATCAGACTAATGAGTGTCATTCAAACACTTCAGTGGTCATCTAGAAGAATATAAGGATGATAAATTTCCTCATAATGCCCACAGTATTTCCTACAAACATTTCAGTTTGAATCTAAAAGCTCAAGTGCCAGAAAGATGATTTATGGCTAGAGATATAGTTCAGAGGCATAAGCACCCACCTGGCAAGCACAGAGTCCTGAGTTTGATCCCTGGTACCAAAAAAAAAAAAAGATGAAAAAGTTTTATAACAACACAGTTCATTACACAAAAGTTAGGATGATATTCTAACTATGACACCAGATAAAAAGTTGATAAAAGTTACATGAATTTCAAATATTCTGAGCAACAGATATCAGCATCAGCAGGGGTTACCACACCTGGTGAAATGCTCATAGCCTATCTGTAATTACACTCTTACATTGTGCATTTCCTAATGTACATATGCAGGCTTCATGTGTATGAGCACGAATTCAGTGCACGGGGTCCTAAAACACAAGTACAGAATCAATCAACATAGAAGAAACAGCAAGCAAAACTACATACAGGTTACATAAAGGGAGAACACTCTGAAGACGTAGGGAGGTTGGGCAGAAGGAAGAGAATCCCAGATGCAGGGCGGAGCTCAAGCAGAACTCGGGCCGGAAGCGGGCTCCTCTGTCCTCCCTATGAAAAGGCTCATTCTTTCCACAGCCTGAGCTCCGATCCTACTTCATCCCCTAGGAAATGTAAGAAGGCTCAACTTGTACAGGCAGTGCTTCCTTAAAAAGCATCTTGGGAATAGGAATGGGCTGAGAATATTACAGTTTAAGCAGTGTTTGATTTGTATAATTTCATTCCTTATAAGCCGTAAGACATGCATATATATCCTATTTTCTCTATATGTATTACCCAGTGCTTATATACCTGAGAGTATTTAATACTCTCCATAAGCTGCATTTCCCACTAAAATACAGCATAAAGCTTGTCAATTATCACAATTAAAAGCTTTTATTTATTTGACCCCAAAACAAGTATATTTCAATACCTAATATGTACAACTAAGTAGTTTAAGAGCTCTACATAAATATGATTGAAAAGAAAATGTTCCTTATTTTAAAAGCAGCAAAAGAGTTTTTAATGGCATATGTTTTGGGTATATTAACTAGTACACCTAAACATACATGTTCATATTTCTAGTAATAGGACAGATGTTTCGTGGGATATTACATGACTTCAGTTCCTGCATGTGTTATTTTGTTTGCCTTCACAGATGTAATACCTACTTATGATCAAGTAGAGGAGGGGTCTGTGAGCTATTTTTACAGTTAGCAAAAGGAGTCCATGGAAAAGGCCATTTGGCATCATTAATGACAGCAATACGGCAGGGGGCGATACGCATGCTCCTCTAAAGAGGCTGGTACATTTTCAGAAGCCGGTAGGCTGGATGAAAGCTAATAGCTCTTCCCTTGCTGGCTCCCACTTAAAAAGATTCCAATCAGTTTGACTCTTCGAGTACAGAGGTGAGTTTCTAGGCTTATACAGCTAGCCTGATCAGCTTCCATGTCATTAGTAGCTGGCTTCTGAGCATTTTTTACTTAACTTCACTGTTCCTCAGTTTTTTTTTTCATTTTAAATGGTACTAGTAAATTTTGTGTGATGGTTAGTTATGTGTAAAAATGTAAAATGCCAGGCTGGGGTATAGCTCAGCAGCATAAGCGCCTACCTGGTAAGCTCAAGGTCCTGAGTTCCATCCCTGGTACCGCAAAAAAAAAAAAAAAGTAAAATGCCTAGACATAATTTTAAAGTAAAATATTAATTTCTATAAGAATTGATGAGGCACTTAGCCTCAGAAGAGTCTCTTATGTCCTTAGAGACTTTCTAGAGCAGGCAAGAAGTCTCTAAGGACATAAGCATTAACTTATTGGTTACTGTATTCCTAATATAATAACAGGTGCTGGGAGAAAGATAACAACCAAGAAGATAAAAGTCTCTCTGCTCATTAAATTTACATTCAGGACTGGATCTCTGTGGTGAACGTAGAGTTTTAAGGAGTTATTTATAACTCATACCTATCACTCTGGCAGATCCAGAGACACTAAAGCTCTTTCCTACCTTCAGAACTCTGTCAAATTTTTTTAATGATTTGGAAGGAACTACTTGCCCACACACTGAAGCCTAGGAAACTATGAAAGACAGATGGAGAAGGAAAACCAGAGCCTGGTACAGATTATCATAAAGGGGCAATGAAGAAAAAAGAAAGACCCATCCAAAAAGCTTTGTCTTATGAAAATGTTTCATGTAACATGTTATGGAAACTAGTGCACACAGATGTAAACAAGCCAAGATCTCTGCTTTCCGGGAGCTCAGACCCCCGGGGAGCCAGCGTACATGTGAAGGGATGAGTTATGACTTAACAAGTTCACTCTGGCAGATAAAGGGAGTTAAAGTATTATAAAAGTACACAGAAGGAAATTTGATTATTACGTAGGAAAGGCAAATGGACATAACACAGAAAGTTATAAATAAAGAAAATTGGGGGCTGGGGAGATGGCTCAGTAGAATAAGCTCTTGTTTGGAAGCACAAGGGCCTGAGTTCAATCCCCAGTTCCACCAAAACAAAAAAAAAAAGAAAAGAAAGAAAGACAATTGGAATGAAGTCTGTGGATTTTCATGAAAGAGAAGCAAGGAGCCTTTCAGACAGTAACAACATATGCCTGGCATTAGACATGAAATGGCTGGTGAGTTTTAAAATGAGAATTTTCAAAAATAAATAAAATAAGAATTTTTAGTAAATTGTGCCCACATTTTAATGAACCATTTCATCCTGAGCAGTTCTAGGTAGTTACAGCCTCATCAGAGGAGAGGTAGGTGAGGTTGGCTGAAATGTAAGCATACGAAGCAGAGAATAACCAGCTACGTTTGGAAGCTTGAAGACCTAAGTAAAATCAAGACTATGAATATTGGGTCGTAAGTGTGGACCTTCTCTCTTATTTACCAAGCTATTGTAGAAGGGAAACAAATGAGAAACGATTGGGAGTCACTGTAGGTCATTAGCAACTATTGCAGTAGAGGGTAAGCTAAAGACTAAAAGGACAGTGACCACTGGCAACTCTGATGTGATCAGTTGAAGAGTGAAATGAGCTCTCTTTTAAATCAGTGAGGAAAGGAAGTTGGAAACAGAGGCTGGATTTAGAATAAACTGGCAGAAAAGATTGCAGTTCTATTTTGTTTAATAACCTATATTCATTGAAGTTCTCCTGTTTTCTTTTTAAAGATTTTGGGGGATTTTTATCTGATTTCTCATCACTATTTTCTTCCAACAACCATGCGTCAGTATAATTAAGTAGTAGGAAAACCCACTTATATTCAATTAAAATAAAATATTTATTTAAAAAGCAATAAAGGATTGTTGAAAGTCCTGTGTTGGCAGTGTATTTAGTCGTACCTCCAATGCATTTTCTAGCATCCAGACATAGTAAATAAAACAACCCTGCTCATTTTCAGCTTACATTTCAATTTGAAAAACTGAAAAATCATTTAGCACATGATAGATGGTTGGCAAATATTGCTGAGAGAATGAACAGATGGTTTGAGTTAGTTCAAAGAAAGAGAGAATAGCTACAAATCAGAAAAATGCTTGAGTACTGAAAGCATTAACCCAGATCAGACTTAAACCAGGCACATGTATTAACACTGGAAAAGAAATCTAACTGAACAAACATCTGAGACTTTTAGTCAAGGTGCCTGTTAATCAAAAAGTCAAGGAGGACAGTGTGTGTGTGTGTGTGTGTGTGTGTGTGTGTGTGTGTGTGTGTGTAAGAGAGACAGAGAAAGACAAACACACAGAAATGATGGATAACAACTTAAAAACCTACACTGAAATTTTAGTGACAAAAAATGGATATGAGTGTTCTCCAATGGTTCAGCAGGGTGAGTAAACTCTGTATAATCAGAAAGTGCTACAGAGGAACTCACTTTTAAACGATAGTCGGGATTAAATAATCTGAAAGATACAGTTGCATACAGTGTGTACCAGGTAGAAAATGGTACAATTAAAAATCTGTGAATGTGAGGAATGAGGTAGGACTGGAAAAATAAAAATATAAATGAAAAAGAGTCAAAATCCTAACTGAAACTCATACTTCTAGAAGGCTGCAACTTCTAGGACCTGGCCCTATTTCATATCAGTTAAATTTAGGGCTCCAACCCTTCCATACCCATTGCACCCAAAACTTTTAGAAATGTTTAAAGTCCAACAGTTAGCTTCACTGAGAAAATTCAGAGCCAGAACCTGATCCTAATATTACAGATGACTATGTCAGATAGAGATTAATAGATAAGGAGGGGTGGAACCTTCGGGGAGCCAGTGTGGAAGATGGACACAATAGTATTAGAACTGGAGGGAAATCTGAAGAGGGCCAAGACTCAGAGTAGAGTCTGACAACCTGGCCTGCAAGCTTTCCTGGGCATAAGCACCACCTTGAGATTATACTGTAACTGGCATTGCTTGGTCCAGGGTGCCCAGATGGGACCCAGACACAGGTGCACTACCATCAGGATCTGTACTTTGTAGGAATACCTTTGCTCTTGCTTCACTTAGAAGCTGTAGATGGACTAAAGTTACTGATGCCCACCATAGACCCTTGACGCATGCCTCGCTTCCTTGAGGATCGGTATGAGCTAAGTGACTACACTTGCAATCCTATAAGCTGATTATAGTCTGAGTCACACTGCACCCAAGTTGTGATATTTCTGCACAAGTTATTCTTGACAAATAGCCTCAATGTTCACCCACTCAAGGCCCCTCCTAGAAATCCAGAAGCTATTCTTCTTTTTATTATTTCCAATAAAACTCTGAGTTTGAACTTCTTCCTATGAGCCTCTTCCTTTTGTTCTCAATTTCAGCCCGCTATATTTTGAGACCAAGTGCTTAGTATACAGAGTGACATGAAGATAAAGGAATAAGTTGAGACAATTCAGAGAATGTTTTAATTATATATTTAAAAAAGGGCTTATGCCTATAAATTGAAGTAGCAAACTTCTTAGAAAATTCACAGCCTATTAACAGGGTTTCCACTCCTTTCAGAGAATCATACACATTCCTTGTTCCAGGAATAAATTTGCATTCTCATACACACTTTATTTCTTTGAGTGTGCATGAGAATTCCTGCCTAACAGGTCCTTCCCAGGCCCCTTACTAAGGTATCCTAAGTCTGCAGCCATAGCACTCTACACATGCCTGATCTTGTCTGATCTGGGAAGCTAAGCCTGTGGGGTCTAGTTAGCACTGGAATATGAGACTAATGCATCCTATTTTTCTTTTCAAAGTGAACCTGAGAGCTCATTCTATGTTCATGGTAGCTTGGGTTCTTGCTTAGCCACCAGACCTTTCTGAGACTCAATCCTGTGACAGAGAATAACCAAGTACATCAGGTTTTGAGAGAGAAAGATTGAAATGAGTCAGTGAGAGAAGAAAGAAGGGGAGGGAAAGATGCAGCTGAAGACACAATCCTTTTTCATTATAAATCTTGATGATATTTTTGACCTTATTAATACTCAGTGAAATACATCCGTCAGAATGCGCCAGGTGTGTGCTGCTGTCATTGTTGTTTGACAACCATCACATCACTGGTAACTGAAATGTTAGGAACTTTCATTATTTTATTTCCAGATAAGATGTTGGACTGTGGTTCAGCTAGATTTGAATTTTAAATAAACAGTGGTTACATTTTTAGTATAAATAGGCCTCATACAATTTGGGGTATCTGGCCAGCCAGATAGCTCAGCTGATTAAAGCACTTGCTTAAGCAGATGCAGGGACTGGGGTTCAACCCTCGAGCTGCCATGCTTGCCCGACCCTGAGGCATGCTGAGATGGTGACTGAGGCTGGGCATGGTGGTGTGCACCTGGCACACTTGGGAGGCTGAAAACAGAAGGATCACTACTACTCTGAACTGTGTAGTGAGACCCTGTGGACCCTGTACTAAAAATACATTAAAAAAACAATTTGTTGTAACATACAATGTGTTTAAATTTTTTAAATTATAACAGTAAAAGGCACATTGCTATTAATCCCCCCTCACAATGTTCCCCTCATTTGCAACACACCCATCACTCCTGCTACCTTCTGACCTTCTGATGCAGCTCTGGAAGTCCTCTTTCCTGAGGGTCTTTACTTGAAGTGTCCTGGCAGCCTCAATGTTCTGAGATTCAGAACACTTACCTTTCAGGGTTATTTTGATGCTAAAGAAGAGCCGGAAGTTGCACAGTGCCAGTGAAGATGAATAAATTGTTTTTACTTGAAAGAAATTTCTTAAATGTTTTATCTGCAGAGATGGAAAGAGAAGAAGGGAATTTATTTTTTTAATTTTGTTTTATTTTTTGTATTTTTAGGGAAGGGTCTACGGGGTGTTCATGGTCTCACTACTAGATCATGTAGTGATCAGCCTGTTTACAGCTTCTCAAGAGCTGGGATTACAGATGTGCATCACCACGCCCAGTCTGAGGAAGGGAATTTAAAAAAATAAATTAGGTATTTATTGTGTGCATATACCAATGAATGTGATCATTACGTATTAAACATACACTAATAAAAATAAAATTAATAAAACATAAAAACAGTGTATCTGAGGTTTACCTGTAAATCCTGTTTTTATTTACTAAATCTGTTTTATTTACTAATTTTTATTTGCTAGATTTACTAAATTTGTTAATCCCTCCTAGAACAAAAGGACAAGAAGGAGAAGGAGAAGGAGGAGAAGGAGGAGAAAGAGAGGAGGAGGAGGTAAGGGAATCTCAAGCAAGTCTTTTTTGTTCATTCAAAAATGACAAGTGAGAATTGAGTTTCTTTTTCTTTGTTCTTTTTTTGTTTCCCCATGGCCCGCTCAGCCCACCCTGGGGGCTGGGCTGCTGCGGCAATTGATCCGTGGTTCTTGTGCTTTGCCTAAGCTTGCCTAAGCAGGCCCTTTAGAGCACTGAGCTATCTCGCTGGTCGGAGAATCAAATTTCGATAGCATTCCTCCTTAAATGAAATCTATGTAATGTTGGACATGGTTTGTAAATGAGAAGTGTAATTGATTTTTTCCACAGAAGTTGTCAACTTATAATATTTTGTGCAGAATATTTTTTAGTTGCAACCCAAAGGGGAAAGTAATTTAAAAGGGTGGAAAAAATGCACATTAAAGAGTGTAGTGATTTTTAGATGACCAATACCTTAATGACAATGCTACATGTTATTTATATATCAAAATGTTTCATAATACTGCATAAATCCATGCAATCATAATATGTCCTTTAAAACAACAGTAAATGACCAGTACCATTAGGGCCCGGCAAGTTCCCTCAGTGCAGGCTTAACATGTGAATGGGTTAAGTCTCCAATCTCCCTTCAGTGGTTTGCCCTAGGACTCCCATTTACTTTAATGGAAATCACTTTCCAAGGCATCATGCAGAGATTTGAAACACAGGGTTAAAGGTCACCCTGCTACCCCAGGAATAATAAATTTGCAATTTGTACTCTCCTGACCTCTAGAAATATTTTTAGGTGTTTGAGGCCAAAGAAAACAAAGCAGTGCTTTGAAAAAGCTGGGGAGCTATCAATTGATCAATTTAAGTGGGATTATCTGATAATTGGGTAAACACATTGCTGTTAATGTGCACAAGGAAGAAGATGTGGCAAGAAAACACTAATGCCGAGACCTAGATTTATCTGCTAATCCTTGAAGGAGGCAGTTTACCGAGGACATGAGTAATTGTTCTGCTAACAGATTTATTCTTCACTTAAGCGCCATTTGAGGCTTAAACTCTCCCCTTTCTTCCTAGCAGTTCAAAGTGTGGACCGAACCCCGCTGCTGCCACAGTGTTGGACGGCGGGGGCCCCCTCAGTCAGGTTCAGACAATTTCTTTGACATTCATGACTGTAGCTGTAAAAAGGTGTTCTTAGCCAGAGTGCTTTGTTTGATTGAATTTTCAGGAACTTTGCATTTGATTGGGCTACCTGGAGAGCCTTTGCCTCTTTTCTGAAGACATATTCTTACCAGACGACTTTTAAAAAGAGAATTTATGGTCAGTAGCCTTAGTAAGGAAGGCTGTGGAACTGAAAACCAGGAACCTGAGGTTTTGATTTTGATGCCTTTCCTATTTTTCTAGCCTCTTCAATCTTGTCACATTTTCTTACTGTTTTTGCTCCTAATTTCTCATTTGTCATTCAAGGGAGGTTGTACTGAGATTGCTTCCAGCTCAAAGGTTTGATGAAAAAATGAATTACTTGCTCTTCTGCTTTAACACTGAGCACAGACCCAAGAAGCAAGATCTAGAAAAATTTTTTTTCATTTCTTTCTTCCCTCATCTGGCCTTATGTTGTCTCCTCATGATGAATCATACTTGAACATTCTTAGAACTCACACTGAAAGAAATAGTTAAACTGCAGACAGCAAGATAATTTTAATTCATCAATTTTTTAAATTTATCAAAATCTTAATGTAGATTTTCCTGTGGCTACTGAAATATTCACATTACATTCCATTGATTTTATTTTGTTTTTTATTTTAAAACAGTATTTTTAGCAAAGTTATTTCCAAATCCAAATATCAAAGTGTGTGCATATATATGTACAATTTTCTTTCATAATTCCTCACAGCAACAGTAACCACTTTTATTGCAGAATACAAGGCTCAATTCCATAGGTGATTTTTCCAGGAAAAACTATTCTTAAAAATAGTAGTTCTGGAAGTCAATCTCTCTGATTCTCTTGCTCTCTCCCCTCTTTTCTGTCTTGCTCACTCACTTTCATTCTCTTCTACCTACTTATGAATAACCATGATGTGATTTTTGAACTCTTTAAAGTTATCTTAATCCACAGGACAAATTTGGTACCATAATAGTTGAAGACATTATTTTAGTATATACCTTATTTGTTAGTAAAGAGACCTAACAAGATTCACATTTATTTTGAAAAAAAAAAGAAAAAAACCAACAACATCTGAATTTTCAACCTGTAAAAGAAAGAAAAGTATAGTTAGGCTAAACTTCCTAACAAATATGATGTGCAGAATATGGAGGCTCCGTAAGATAGGAATTTCTCAAACTATGTCGTTAGGAAGGATGAAGGAAAGGCACACTTGTGGTGAAGCCACTGGGCTTGTGCAGAGAGCAGATGAAAGGGAACTTGTAAAGCGAGGAGCAGAGCAGCACCACGGGAAGGAATCTCGGTTACACAAGGTCATCCAAGGGCACCTTTGATCTGCTGCCTTCCATTCTCTAGTGTTTGCCTCTTACCTGTATAATTAATGCTGGCTTTCACTTTGGCCTCACATTTCTCCAGATGGAAAAGGTGGAGGAAGCACTTTCCTGACAGGAGAATGACTGATACTTTGCATGGCATTTGTACTTTATTTGTATATTTTTAAAGTCTTAGTCATGTATAATTCAGAGGGGAAAGCTGGAAAATGAATTCTCTGGCTGTATAGCTATGAGACACTAATATCAGAATTTCTATTACAAAAGAATTACAGAGAATGGAAATGGGCACATATAGCACTCTCTACCATAGTTACGCCACAGTGTCATATTCCTACAGAACCCTCCTTCTGTAAAACACTTCATAATCATTCCACAGGATGTATTCCGCCATAATAAATCTTGACTGTGAAGACTACGGTTGAAAGAGTACCTATACCTTCAGTTAATGAAAGTGCCATCTGAAATCTGATGCTTTACATTTTCTCACCAACAGAAAACTTCCAAATTATTAAAGAAGTGTATATTTAGGCTATTTTCTTAGTCTGTTCTATGCTGCAACTTTTCTGATTTTTCGTGAAGGCATTTCAAAACTCAAAGATATATGCTTGTGAATCAAGACAGATATATTACATCTTAACTAAAAAGATGTTAGACTTATTTCCAGATTATAGTACCATTGGATTCTAGAAAAGAAACCTAGCTCTCAGGATAAGATATCGTCTTTACAGTTTATGCTTCACTCCTCTTTTGTTTCTTTAAGCTATCTGTCAATAGTCTGCAGTTCAAATTGTGAAAAACACAGTTCAAATTTATATAAATAGCATCAGTAAAGCTCTTTCCCACATGACCATCTCAGGGCAATTGGTCAAGGAATTGGTCAAGGAATGACGACTGGCCCTAGTCGTTCCTCCTTAAGGAACAACTTCCTGCATAATCCAGGACAACTTCTCTGTACGTACAAAGCAATAGCAATACTTGAGCAAGTGGTTTTTAGTAGAATAGCACTATCTGAAAGAAATTTACTAGGGCACAAACCATGACAATTAAAAATAAAAATTTCACACTTTATGCTAGCTACTATTTTTTTAAAACACATTGCTGTTTTATAATTACTAAGACAGAAAACAAATGTTTCTATTTAATATATCTCAATTTGACATTGGACACAATGTGAAAAAGTGGTTTCATATGACCGCTATGATACAGTAGTGAAGTTATTGATAAGAGCAAAGATGATAAGCAGTAGTTAATATTTTTTTTTGAATTTTATTTTTTTTTAATTTTTCTTTACCTTATAGCATTCTTTTTATTTTATTTTATTTTTTTTTTACAGTTTTATTGATAAACATATAGCAATGAGACAGTTTCAAATCAAATTGGAAGTACAGTTTCAACAAATAATACACTGCATATATTCTTCTTAGTGGTTAATTGCTGTACAAGATGCAGACTTGTGATCCTATTTACAAACAGAACCGGGGATTGAACTCAGGCCCTTGCGCTTGCCAGGAAAGTGCTTATTCCACTGAGCCATCTCCCCAGTCCCCAGTAGTTAATATTTATAAACAATGTGACAAATGCTATTTATGTGATTTGTATGTATGAAATCATTTTATTACCATAATTATATTAGGAAGAAAAGGCATTCTATTTAAAAAAGCAGCTACCTTACTCATTACATTTCTGATATTAACAATTCATGCTCTAGAAACATTTAAAAATTTAGGAAAGTACACTATTCATTTTTTTAAATCTACTTATTTATTTATTTTATACAGAGTCTCACTATGCAGCTTGGACTAGTAATGATCCTCCTGTCTCAGCCTCCCCATTGCCCAAATTGCAGGCATGCACCACTATGCCTGGTTTTGGTGACTGGCATGCAACATGATAAATGGTACTGAGGATCAAACCCGAGTCCTTGCGCTTGCCAGGCAGGCTCTTAGACTGCTGAGCTATCACCCCATCAATTTTCTTAGGCAGTTTTCCTCTACTGAGTTTAATAAGTACCCTCACCAATTCTCTCTTAGTCCTATTCTTTTAACTTCTAAGGGAAGTCTTGAGTAAATCTGCCATCATACCAATTCCTTGACCCTGTCTGTGATAGTCTTTCTAAGTGGATCCTGCAACAATTTCTTAGGATCTATTAAACCTCAAAAAAAAAAAAAAAAAAAAAAAAACTCCAACCGATATCTAAGGCTGGGTTTACCAGAGCTGGTAGAGGATGGCTGAGTGCTGAAAAAGTAATCATATTATAGGGACTCTGCTTCCTACATGCGTGTCCCTAACGTTCAGCCACATAGCTTCTTGACAAGTGAGAAGTCACTTTCCAATAATGCAGCTGCTGCCGTTGCCGAGACCACAACACTGTCTATTCCACATGATACTAAGCGTCCTCGTCAACAGATCTCTAACATACACAAACTAAAGTTTATAAAAATTTGGAAGTGACTGTTACCTTTGGTTGCACATCTGTAAAACAACTGGAGACAAAGATAGAAAGGGACTTTAAAAGCTAAGGAGTTGTAGGTCCAGCCAGATAGCTCAGTGGAGTAAAGCACCTGCTTAGCCAGGAGCAGAGATTGGATTTGATTCCCGGTGCGCGCTGTGCCGGCCCAGTCTCCAGGGCATGCTGAGATGGTGAATGAGGCTGGGCATGGTGGCACCTGCAATCACAGTGCTTGGGGGGCTGATAAAAGGAGGATCCCTACGAGTCCAATCTGTGTAGTTAGACCCTGTACTAAATACATATTTTTTTAAAAAAGGGAGTTGCTAGATGGCTTCTGAACAAATTAGAACAACCTTTTGTATGCAAATCCAAAGGTACCAAAGGTTTTGAAAACTTGGAAATGTTTATTTTAAATTACTTTCACCTAAAGTATTTAAAAGGCAAAAATAATTTATCTTCATTTCACAACATCTAAAAGTAAGAAAATCGAAGTCTCCAGAATTGAGATCTAAGCACTCATTTCTCCTATTTATGTCATGTAAATTATGACACTTTTTCTCAGCTTCAATTTCCTCTTTTTGTTATCAAGAAAATGACTGTTCTGTGCCTTACAATTCCATGCCTAGTTAATGACGCAGTAAGATTTTATCATTCTGGTGACATGTTATTGAACCTGGCCCCTTAAGAGGCTAGCCCAGTGATTACAGGAGTTAACTAGCCAATGCTTAATCACCCACTTTATTATCTTCCTATTAATAATAAATACCAGGAGATAGGTTCCTATAATTATAATGTTATTTTACAGGTGACATAAGAACTTAAAATCTGCATTATTGGAAGACTTACATAATTAAATGGTATTGGCTGGCCAAATAGCTCAGCAGATTAAAGTGTCTGCAAGCAGATGCAGGGGCTAGGGGCTTGATCCCCAGCCTGCTGTGCAGGGCCCACCTTCAGGGCACCCTGAGACGGCAATTGAGACTGGGCATGGTGGCTTTCCCCTGTAATCCCAGCGCTTGAGAGGCTGGAAACAAGAGAATCACTATGAGTCCGATCTAGTAGTGAGACCCTGAATACCCTGTAGACCCTTCCCTAAAATACAAAAACAAAACAAAACAAAAAAAAAATGGTATTACATTAGTACCTAGGTCAATGGATGGGGGTAAGCAATGGAGAAAATAAATCCTCATACTTCAAACTAGAATAGTAATTAATAGTGCTTTGGTGGTGCTTAATTGAATAAGATTTTTTTTCAAGGATTCTAGATCACATCAAGATGGTAATATTTCCTGGAAGTAATGAATTATTTTATCTCATTTAATCTGAAAGCTCTGGAATTTAAGAATTTGTTAAAATGGTTATTTACGTAAGACTTGTGTGAGCTTCAGACAAGAATCATCCTTCTAAAAATGCCAACTTACTGACTTAGTCACACTAGTCTTTTGATTATTAAGTGCAAATGGTAAAAACATAGATGTTTAAATAAATGTAGGTGATGCTTTTTGTACAAAATAAAGTGTTTTCCATATTTATTCTTTTTTTTTTCTAACAAAAGGTGTAAAACTGCTAATCTGTTTCAAGCATGGTAGATTTCTATATTGGGAGACCACCTGCCTGTTCCCCAAATGCCCTTTCAAGAGACCAGCAAGTATTTTCTTGAGCACTGCTGTATGTCACCCTCTAGCCTCTGGCACAGCAAGTCTCATTTTTTACACTGCTGTGGCATTCATAAAAGATGACATTCACCTATGAGCCATGCCCTCCAATGTAAAATAATGTGAAATGCCAGCTATTGTTTCATTTTTCTGTGCCATTCTAGAATGATAATGGA
>NW_004524785.1:23103-24608 GCF_000260255.1 Octodon degus | reverse complement strand
AAATAAATAAATAAATAAATAAAATAAAGAAAGAAAGCTAATTTGGAAAATGATACCAGAGTATAAATGCCCATGATAAAGGACTCAAATAAGGACTCAACCTTAATTTATGAGCCAAATTACTTGTTTTAATTTTTCTCAAAATTATAGTGAATCATTTCAGAAATATGATATAAGTTGCTCATGTTTGGAACAGTGTACTCTGGAAGCAGCATTATAAAGAACATATTGGAGAAAACAGACTATATATAGGAAAAGTAGTTATTACTTGACTGCCAACTTTTAGGAAAAGGTTAGTGGCGCCTTGGATTTGGCACCAAAAATATGGAGATAAGCAATTGAATTTAAAGATTATTTCACAATGAAACAATGAGAAATGGAGATATTTGGTAAATTGGTTAAAGACAAAAAGAAATATTAAAGAATATTTTAAGCTTCCAGTTTTCAATTTGAATGAATAAGGGTGTCTCTGCTACAGGATACCTTGGAAAAATAATAGGCAACAAATTCTGAGGAAAACACATTATGAACTGCTGTTGTAACATTAAAGTTAGCATACTTGAAGGTCAGGGAATCAAAAGTCAGTACTTATTACATTAGATTATAGATTATTTCTGTGCAGAATTAAAAGCATTGGTGTTCTGAAGTTGAGAGTTGAATAATGTCAATACTGATAATCATGGGACAGAGATGAAGAAATAGCAAAAAAGTGAGAAGAAATTTACAATACCATGTTAACTTGGAGGCCAGTGAAAAAAATAACATTTTTAATAACATAATCTTTTTAAATATAATAATCTCTCTTAATAATACCTTCTTTGGACTGAACAACATGAAGGCCTCTTTAGTGAAACAATGAACATAAAATAAAATGGAATGGGTAACAAATACATAAGAAGTGAGGAAATTAACCTATTAAATATGGAAAACTCCTTGTAAAAGTTTAGTGTGATGAGGAAGTGCACAATATGGAAGTGAGAGCAGAACTCCATGGCAGAGAGGCCTGGTATGGGATGCGGCAGAGTGGAACTTCAGCAGAGAGGCTCAGTTTGGGCCCCTGTGGAGGAAATCCCTGCAGAGTGGGTAGGTGTGAGACCCAGTGGGCTAAACCAGGAGCAGAACATCCAGCCAGCAGGATACAGCAATCTCACTTCCATGGGCCACAGCAGGAAGAAGCTGAGCACAGCAGCCAGACCCCAGCAAGGCCCAGCTGATCAAGCTTGGGTTAGGAAGATCACGACCCAGTGAGCTGAGGCACACAGACCAAGAACCAGATCTAGGGGAGCATCCTCTAGCGACAGAGGTGGCAACAGGTAAGGGGTGGACTAACCAGCCTGGAAGACTCCATGTACACCAAGGAGTGGTGACCAGACAGAACTTAGGGGAAATAATTTAAATGCAAATTCCCAATATCTGCTTATGGTCTAAAATACAAACTCATTTGCTATAAAAATTTGTCAAAAGCTAAATCTCACTACTCATTATTAGTATTGCTAATTGTATTA
>NW_004524785.1:20580-21989 GCF_000260255.1 Octodon degus | reverse complement strand
CTTCTGAAATAAAGAAACAGCTGCAGAAAGGTATAGATAAACTCAGATTGGAAATGGAAAAAAAAAAAAAAAGAAATCCCTGAATTAATAACATCTGCAGTAAAAAATCAAATGCAGAAACATATGGAGGAAACCCAATGCCCACCCAGAACAAGTGCAGAGGACAACAGCTCAGCTCAAATGTACGAATTAATAGCGTCAATAGTAAACAAGCAACAGCAGAAAGTTATAGAGGAACTCAGAGTGGAATTCTTTTCTGCAATACGGAGAGGCTCTGATCACAGTGATACAGCTAACTATGACCAAACTTTTACAAAAATGTGTCACAGAAAAAAAGAAAGAGTTCTGTCTGAAATAGAAAGTGAAAAAGAGAAAGAGAAAAATGCATTCTCAGGCCTCAGGCTCACCCAGAACAAACACAGGAGACACTAGCATAGAAGAAATTAGAAGTCACACATCTAAAATCTCTGAAATAGTAACATATGAAATAAAGAAACAACTGCAGAAGTGTATAAAGAAAATCATATCAGAAATAATCTCCAAAGTAAAAAAAAAAGAAATGATAACGATACTGAAAGAATTACTAAGCATTTTTAAAGAAGATATTGATAAAAAAGAAGTGAATAGACAAATGATGGAAACCTTGAAAGAGCAATACAGAAAAGAAATAGAATGCATGAAACAGATTCAAAGAGATACTCAGGAGATTAAAATCTCAATTAAAAGTTGGCAAAACCATTTGAATGAAAGTGAACTAGACTTTCAGACCTTAAAGACACTGGTGCAGCTAGTGAAAAGAGAAGGAAACATCTCTTAGAAACAATAAGGATCCAGGAAACAATTCAATGTCTACAAGATGATGCAAAGATGAACAACATAGGGCTAATAGGCATCAATAAGATAGAAGGAGTCAACACAAATGATATAAAAAGAATATAGATGGAAGCAATAGCAGGAAACTTCCAAAATATGGGGAAACAATGTGACACTGAGTTAATTCAGGCTATAGAACCCCAAATAACATCAAAATAATTAAAACCATACCCAGTCATATAATAAACAAGATCCCAGAAATTCAGCACAAGAACAGAATGCTAAAAGCCACTAGAGAAAATAAACAGACACATTTAAAAGAAAACCCATCAGAATAATGGCAGATTTCTCCTGAAAAGCCATCAAGTCAAGAACTCAGTGGAGCTGCCACGTTCCGGGAACCCCCAGACCCAGTCCTAGCCCAGGTCCAGTGAGTGTGTGGGAGAGCTACCTCTCCCCCCTACTCCATCTTGTCCCCTCCAGACTCAGCTCAGGACTGGCATACAGGCCTGGGGTGAAACCCTGCAGCTGCAATCCCTGCAGAGAGTATAGAGGATAGAACCACCCAGCTAGTCCAGGAGCAGAACATCTTGCCA
>NW_004524785.1:16161-19788 GCF_000260255.1 Octodon degus | reverse complement strand
AAAAAAAAAAGAAACATAATCCAACAATATGTTGTACATAAGAAACACATTTAACTCATAGATACTCTTAGGCTGAAAATCAAAAGATGGAAAATAATACCGCATGCCTCAGGACCTCAGAAAAAAGGAGAGGTAGCAATGTTGTTTGCAGACAATCTGAACTTCAAGAATGATCAAATGAAATAAAGAAGGCCACTATATACTGGTTAGAAGAAAAATACGAGAGAGATAACAGTCATAAGTATCTATGCACTGAATATGGTAGCACCCAACTACATAACACAAATTTTTCTTTTATTAATTTTATTGAGAAACAAATAGCAATGAGACAGTTTGAAAACAGGTTAATAGGACTGTTATAATAATTAATACATTGCATATTGTTGTCTTTGTAGTGGTTCTTCATAGTACAAGATGCAGATATGATATCCTGTCCAAACACTATTAATACAAATCTTTCTTCTCATTGAATTAAGAGAAAGTAGCTGTATATCTATCCTACCTATTTTGTATATACAGAATTGTTTTCCACTACAAAATAGCCCTTCATTTATATTCCCTTTTCTTGTTTAGTTTTGTCAGAGATGGATATTTCATTACCATTTAAACATTGTAGGTACATGACTTTAGCAAAATAATTCAATATAGTCCAGTAGTCTGTTATAGCACTGGGTTATCCATAAGACCAGCAATGTCAGAAGTTGTTGACTTCAGTCTTTTACAGCTCAGCATATTAATATGACTTTACTTTTTATACCTCATTTTTATACTTTTCTGCTGGACAGTTAAGACCAAGATAAAGCAAGACCTATATAACAAGAAATGTAGCTTCTGTATCTGACAAGGTCAATCAAATCCCCTCAGGATTTACCCTGAAACCATGTACAGCACCTTGTAGATCTTTTATCAGTGTCAGCCATGTGGATTAGTCACAGCCATTGCTTGTGCAATCTGCTCTCTGTGAAAGCCTGAGAGAAAGTTTTCTCTCTAGATGACTCTCTTTGGGGAAATTATATATTATCGCTCAGTTTCTTCTGTGGCTTCATAATCTCCTTGATCAGAATATTTGGGATACCACTGAGTTAGAAATAAGACAAATTTTTATGGACATAAAAAATCTAATATCCAATACCACAACCTTAATAGGGGAACTTAACACTCTGTTATCCCAAAAAGATAGGTCAAGCAGACAAAAATTTAGCAAAGAAGTAGCAGAACTGAACCAGAACTTGGAACAAATGGATTTAGTGGCTATATACAGAGTGTTCAACCCAACCAAAGCTGAATACACATTTTTTTCAGCTGCACATGGAATTTTTTCTGAAACAGACTACATACTAGTCCATAGGTCACGCTTAAGTATATGTAAGAAAACAGAAATTATCCCATGCATATTATCTGACCACAGTGCAACGAAGCTGGAAATTAACAACAAAAGAAATCACAAAAACTCCATAGACATGGAAATTAAATAACACACTTCTTAGCAACTAATGGGTTACAGATGAAATTAAACAATATCTACAATGCAATGAAAATTCAAGCACAATTTATCAGAATTTGTGGGATGCAAAAACAATTCTTAGAGGGAAATTTATATTGGTGAACTCAAACATAAGGAAAATAGAAAGGGAACAAAGAAATACCCTGGGCTGAGGAGATGGCTCAGTAGAATAAGTGTTTCCCTGGCAAGCGCAAGGTCCTGAATTCAATTCCCAGTTCCAAAAAATGAAACAAAACAAAGAAAAAGTAAATAAATAAATAAATACCCTAATGCTGCACCTCACATATCTAGAAATAGAAGAGCAAACTAAGGCCAAAGGCCAAAACTGAGAGGAAATCAAAGATTAGAGCAAAAATTAATACAAAGAAAATAGTACAAAGAACTACAAATCTTTGTAAAACAGTACAAATCAAAAAACTGGTTCTTTGAAGGATCAAATAAAATTGATAAACTCCTAGCTGACCTCATCAAAAATAGGAAAGGAAAACCTCAAATTCAAGCTGTAGGGAATGAAAAAGGTGAAATTTCCACTACTCTGTGGAAATTCAGAAGATCATCAATAGCCATTTTGAAAATCTTTACTCACAGAATTGAAGACACAGAAAAAATGGACAGATACCTAGATAGGTACAAGTTACCAAAATTGAATTAAGGAGATATAAAAATTCTCAATAACTCAATATCAGCCAATGAAATTGAAAATGTAATTAAAAAAATTACTAAAAAAGAAATGCCCATGTCCAGATGGATTCACAGTTGAATTCTACAAGACACTTAGAGAAGATTTTAATCCCAATACTCGTCAAACTCTTCAATGAAATTGAAAAGGAAGCAATACTCCCAAAATCATTCTTTGAGACAAGTATTGTGCTATATCAAAAAAAAAAAAAAAAAAAAAAAAGATTTGGGGCCAGGGAGATGGCTCAGTGGAATAAGCGCTTCCCTGGCAAGTGCAAGGGCCTTAGTTCAAACCCTGGTTGCCTGTCCCCACAAAAAAAAAAAAAAAAAAAAAAAAAGAATGGCTATCTTAGCAAAATCAACTAATGAAAAATGCTGGAGAGGCTGTGGGAAAAAAGGAATGCTTCTTCACTGCTGGTGGTAATGAAGACTGGTACAACCACTATGGAAATCAGTGTGTCTACTCCTCAAAAAACTAGGACTAGGGGGCCCGGGGAGATGGCTCAGTGGAATAAGTGCTTCCCTGGCAAGTGCAAGGGCCTGAGTTCAATACCCAGCTCCCATGTACCCATGTTTATAGCACCACAATTTGTCATAGTCACATCTCAGAAGCAGCGAAAATGTTCATCACCTGAGGAATGATGTTGTATTTTTTTTATAATGGAGTATTACTCAACTATAAAGAAAGACAAACTCAGAGCCTTCATAGGTAAGTGGATGCAACTACAGACTCTACTCATAAGTGAAATAAATCAGACTCACAGGTGTGAATATCATATTGTCTCCCTAGTGTAAGAACCAGAAAGAATAAATAAAACCTGAACGGTACAACAGATATAGTAAAATGAAAAGAAACAGAACTTAAGGATTAAATAATGAGGAGGATAGAAAGGAGAACAATTAGGGAAAAAGGTAGGGGGAAAAACATACAAATATGTATAAACAGGATGGCTGAGGTGATTGTACTAAGAATTTCCATCAGTTTTTTTTTAAATAGTAGTTATTGTATAGAATTTTCACCTTGACTAGCAAAGTATGCTGATATCTGCATCTAAGCAACTACATTGAGGACAGCAATGTACAATCCAAAAGCCATGTTTGAATGTCTGTCATCTTGGCCTTCTAATTGTATACCATTTTTAATGTCATATCAATTATTATTATACTCTCTTTAAAATAAATTTTTGTAAAAAAGTAAGAGAAAAGAGAGAATAATAAAAGTTTAAGATTTCTTGAAATCACGCAATAGTATACAATCATATGTCCAATCTTACATAACTATATCAGTTAATCTAAACAACAGATTTAATGATAAAAATATTGTATCAACCATTGTTAATCAGCTACTCTTAGGGGCTGGAGAGATGGCTCAGTGGAATAAGTGCTTCCCTGGCAAGTGCAAGGGCCTGAGTTCAATCCGTGCTTCTGCAAAATAAATAAATAAA
>NW_004524785.1:11016-15726 GCF_000260255.1 Octodon degus | reverse complement strand
ATAAATAAAATTAAAAAAAATAAACTCTTTAAAATCCAAGGTGATAATTTGGGAGAAGCAGAGAATACTTTGATCATTTAATTTTACCTTGACATCCTACATGTGAGCATCTCAAAGATCAGAAACTCCACACTATCTATAAAGTAGCTTGATCAAGGTTCCAGTGCTTCTTTAGATGTTGGTTTGTCTGAAGTGTGAATGACTAGTAGATATTTAATACAACACTTTCAAGGTCAAGATTATCAATATATACACAGCTAATATATAATGTTTTTTAAATGTATTTAGTACAGGGTCTACAGGATCTCACTACACAGATTGGACTTGCAGTCATTCTCCTGTTTTCAGCCTCCCCAGCGCTAGGATTACAGGTACATGTCGCCACACCCAGTCTCAATCACTGTCTCAGTGTGCCCCTGGGGCAGAGATGGCAAGGCACGTATAACTTTTGTTTTGAAATAATTTCACATTGTCAAAATAGTCGCAAAGTTAGCAAAGAAAATTTCCTTTAAAATTAACACAGCTTCTTCTAAAGTTAACATCGTACATATTCATATTAAATCTATCAAAACTACAATACGTATATACATGTATGTATTATGCATATATGTATACATGTATGTATATATGATAATACCAAAATACATATGATCTCACTTATAACTCACTGAAAATGGTCTTATAACTTCAGAAGAAAAAAAATACCTCATAAACAAAATTCCAGATTTGTTAATTTATCTAACAAAAGCCTTAGAAACCCAAACTTTATATTAGCATTTCACCAAGTATCATTTTATACTCAGGTACTATTTTTGATGATATTTTGTAATTTGATGATATTAAAAGTAAATTTATTGCATTTTAAAAAATCTATTATGAAACTAGTCTTTATTCAAGGTTTCCTTTTGTTTCATTTTGAAAGTGTCCATACAGATTTACACACATTCCAAATGACATAATATTGCAAAGATAAGATAGCTTTTCCTTGATGCTGTTTGTTTCTGTTGTTGTTGCTGTTATTGTCAATAAAATAAAACCTGCAAAGTTATCTTTCAAACTCATTTTTTTATTGATTTGAGATGTTCATAGTTTAAAAGCCATTTGCAATATTTGATCTTCTACACCACTATCCTTCCAAAGTTCATTATGTTTCTCCAATTTTAGTTTTCAAGTGTGATTACATGTGTGTGTATTGTATGTGTATGTATTTGTGGATAGTATATTGTGTACAAAACACAGAATAATATCTCAGAGGACTTTTGGTGTGATATCATCTTGATGTATTTCCTAACACCATAGGATAGAAGTGTCAGAATTTCTCCTGTACATGGTAGAGATTTAATGCTACTCTTTTAATAGATCAATCAATAGATGCCTAATTTTTGGGTTTTTGATGTGTTGGAATAGATAGTGACACACTATGAGCCAAGAAGGTGTCTTCTCTAATGGTATCATGAAAGTTTGTCCAAAATGTCACTCTATCAATGTCATTTATAATACTCTCCAACAGGCCACAGAGAACAAGGAACATTCATATTAAAACAGGCACAACATATTTTAATTTTTTATATGTGGGACGCTGCTTTAGGTAATAGGAAAAGTGTCAATTTCAAAAAGCAAAGGGTGAGTTGACTTGTAATGACTTCTGAAGTTAATGCAGATAAACTCATGAGTGAAAGTCCTTAGGTCATAAAATAAAGCAATGTCTTAAGGTCACCCTTGTGGGGTTCAAAAAGGAAAAGGAAAACACTCTAATAATTTTTGAAACATTGCTATAAAAATCTCTGAATGTATCATTATTTGCATGCAACCTAACATAACATTACTATCCTTTAAACCGTTGCCAATAATCTGAAAAAAAGGTGATTTGCCTGATTGTTGAATGTATTATGTCCAACGTTTTTAGAAAGATAAATCTCAAGTTTGTGTTGTTTTAACATCACATGTCATCATTAGACTGCCAATTCTAGCAGGCTTTCATTTTTCTCTAAATATTTCATAATTGACATTTTCCAGGTTATTTGTTTATAACCAAGGAGCTCTTTGGGCCTTAATTGTATTGTTTTTGATGTAGTTAGTGTTTGCACTATCACAGATAGTTTATCACCATGGAGATAACTATAATATAGCATGCATAAAAAATAAAAAGTTAGTTAGAAACCTGAAGAAATACTTTAAGCGGCAATGAACAAACATGTATACACTTACACACAGACACACAAAGTTTTACTTTTCAATCTCCTTCATACTGACAGAGACAATTATTGTTGCATTAATCTGTACCCAGACATACAGCTATATTGTGTAATAAAGATAACTTTTTCTTCAACATCTCTCTTAATCATCTTAATAAAAAACAGGAAATTTATATCTAGAAATAAATTTGGAATTTTTGTTGAAGCAATATGCTATATTGGAAAAAGAATAAAAAGTAAGAGAAGATTTGAGTTTCAATACTGACTTCATTCTCTAAGTTCATTTATATTGTATTTCTTAGAAAGTCATTACATACAAAAGTGAAATCAAGCATCACCACATGTCAGGTTTTTCCTTAATGATGTACCCAATGTAAGAGAACCAAGAATTAATTATAATTACACAACCTGAAAGAACTTTGAACTGTGCACAAGAAGTGTTGCTAGGACTGGCGAGCTAGCTAAGCAGACTAAGTGCCTGCTTTGGCAAGGACAGGGAACAGGGTTAGATCCATGGTCCTGCGTGCCACGTTGGCCCTGCCCTCAGGGTGCACTGAGCTAGCTACCGAGTAGGGGTGTGGTGGTGCATGCCTATAATCCCAGCACTGGGGAAGATGTAAGCAAGAGGGTCACTATGAGTATGAGATGTAGAGTGAGACCCTGTGCCAAATACATAAAATGAAAAAGATGTTGTCATTATTATTATAAAAGACATATTGAACATTTAGGAATGATAAAATTTCAATGCCTAACTTTTGACTCAATTTAAAGTTAAGAAGTGACTTGCGTAAAGAAGTTCACAACAATAAAACATATTGAAAGTCATGAAAGCTAATCATTGCTTTCTCGGAGCAGGTACTTACAAGAAAAAAAAATACAGTAGCTCAATATTCAGGACTGCTCAAATGTCTGGTATGATACAGGATTTCACAAACATCACGTTAGATCATCTCTTCTGCAATCATTTTAACATTTCCATTTCCTTCACTTTGTTAATCTTGCTTAAACTCTATACTTTTTATTTTTAAGTTTCTTAATTTTCTCTTAAATTAACAATTGAAAATACTGGAGGGAGACTTGGTGAGCTCTACCGCACCTCATCCCCCACCATGGCCAGAGTTTGGTTAAGTTGTGACTGTTTCTCCCACCATGGCATTATAATAACTCCGCTGAGCTGCTGCTGCTGCCTGGCCTACCAGCATCAGGATAGTGCTGGCAAAAAATATAGAATAGAGGATCAATGAAACAGATTAGAAGATGCAGACAAAACTACAAATACACTCAACCACCTTATCTTTGACAAAGGGATCAAACATGCTCACTGAAAGAAACATAGCCTCTTTAATATGATGTTAGAAAACTTAACTGTCCAAACGCTGAAAGCTAAAATTAGACTCCTGCCTGTCACCATGCCCAAAAACTACAGTCAAAATAGATCAAATATTAAAACTGAAACACTAAATCTTCTGCAGGAGAAATTAGGTAGAAATCTTAAAGATTTGGTAGATTAGGTAGAGAGGGTATGAACAAAAATCAAACTTCATTGGAAATACTTCAAAAAAATCAATATTTAGATTCTCATATTTTTCAAAAGTTTCCACACACAAAATCACTAACAGAGACAAAAGAAAACCCATCAACTGGGAAAAAGTTATAGCTGACTGTACCTTAAGCACAAGACTTCTATCTGGAACATATAAAGAATTTTAAAACAGTTAGTTACCCAAAACTCAAAGACCCAACCCCAAAATAAGCATCTGAGATGAATATACACTTTATAAATAAAAAATTACAAATTGCAGATAAGTATGTCCAAAAAGTTCAACATCACTGGTCATTTGAGAAATGCAAATTAAAACAACACTGAAATTCCATCTCACCCCACAAAGAATGGCTGTCATCAAAAAATCAACTAATAACAAATGCTGGAGAAGCTTGTTGCAAAAGGAACTATTCTCCCTTGTTGGTGGAAGTGTAGAGTTGTACAACTTATATAAAAATCAGTGCAGAGACTCCTCAAAAACTAGGATTAGAAGTAATATTCAACCTATTTCCCTCCTAAGTATTTTTCCAGAAAAACTGAAAACATAACACAGTGAAATTTGTATACTCATGTTTATAGCAGCACAATTTGTCATAGATAAATCTTTGAAACAGCCAAAATGCCCATCAGATTAGGAATGGATAAAATATATGTGGAATTTTTTTTACAATTGAGTATTATTCAGCTACAAAAAGATAAATTTGAGGCTTTTATAGGTAAATGGATGCAAAAAGAGACTGTATTTTAAGTGAAATAAAGCAGATCTACATGCAAACATATTATCTCCCAGGTGTAATAACCTGAAAGAGTAAATAAAAATCTGAAAGGTGCAATAGATACTGTGATAGAGAGAGAAACTGTTCAAAGAGAAGGAACAACTGGGCTGAAGGAAAGGAGAAGAAAAGAGAAAGAAAGAAAGAAAGAAAGAAAGAAAGAAAGAAAGAAAGAAAGAAAGAAAGAAAGAAAGAAAGA
>NW_004524785.1:9119-10916 GCF_000260255.1 Octodon degus | reverse complement strand
AGAAAGAAAGAAAGAGAAAGAAAGAAAGAAAGAAAGAAAGAAAGAAAGAAAGAAAGAAAGAAAGAAAGAAAGAAAGAAAGAAATATATTTATGTACACAGAAAAGGCTGGATAATTGGACTGCTGATTTTTGCTGGTCTATTAAAAGGAACAATTTACACTTAAATTCTTCTTCTTCTTCTTCTTCTTCTTCTTCTTCTTCTTCTTCTTCTTCTTCTTCTTCTTCTTCTTCTTCTTCTTCTTCTTCTTCTCCTTCTTTATTTTGCTTTTTTGAACAAATTTGTGTGCTTATGTCTAGTAATATAAAATTTGGAGACAATAATATGCAATGTAACAATCGTTGGATTCCTATCATTCTGTTTAGTGAAATTCTATATCATTTGTAATTTTTTTTTACTGTTTCTTTTCTCTTTAAAAAAAGAATTATTCTTTCTTTTAGCTTTCATTGCAGTAACCAGCATGTGCTATTAGGTTACAGGAGGGAATCTAGATTCTACTTTGCTCAAAATAATTATATTTCTCTATTATTATTATGTCCTTTATAGTACATCATTCATCCCAGATTTTTAAACATTTCAATAAATGGCTACAATTTTGTGTAAATACAATCCAGAAGGAACTGCATTTCCAATGTCTTCCAAGGTATTCTCTAGTATTCTGTTAGTCATTTGTAGCCAGTTTTATGTGTGGTTATATCTGAAACACAATCACTGACATTATCCCTGCATTCTCTGAAGTATTTTGAAACCAAATATAACTAAAATACCTCTTCCAAGGACAGCATGTAAGGGCCCTGGCCAATAAAGCTACGCCTTTTGAAAATGAGCAGGGGGAGACAGCCCACTGCTGCCTTTCTCACGACCGTGATGCAGGATCTCCTGCTCTCCTGCTCTTCTTGATCCTGAGCTAATTTAGTTGAGAGCCTTGATCTGGCCTGAAGGATGGCTCAGCCAGCCAGTCACATGCTTTGGGGCCGCAGAATCAAAGACAAGTATGAGAAAGTAAAGGTTAATTTTATGGAAAATATATACAAGAAAGAGAGGCTAAGTTGATATCATAGTGTGTATTAAGTACCCTGAGCACTATTGCCCCAACAGTTTTGTCAATTTTTGTGTGATGACTATAGATCTTTATTTTTAGTGAGATTGTAGTAAATAATTTTTGTAAGACTGAAGTAAAAAAAAAATAGGTACTTATATAAGGTGAAAAATAAATTCTGAATTTTCACTGTAAGCATGCTATTATTCATTCAGCTTCTATATTTTTATTGTTTGTTAAACACATGTGTTTTATAGGATAAAATAACTTATACAATGAATGTTTTTTTTTCATTCTAAGATTTTTTGGTACATAGTAAAATAACATAGCTCCTTATTGATTTTGTTACCTGAAACTTTCCACAAAATTACATTATGACAATTTTACTATTTATTTATTTATTTATGTATTTTGTTGTTACAAGATCTCACTGTGAAGCTAAGACTCATGGTGATCCTCCTGTTTTCAGCCTCCCCAGTGCAGGATTACAGGCATATGCCTCTATGCCCAGACTGTGTGGTGGGCTCAGCCCACCCTGGGGACAGGTCCAGTGCTGCATGTGGTGCTGGTAATCAAACTGCGGTCACTGAGCTTGCTTACACTTGCCTAAGCAGGCGCTTTAGTACACTGAGCTATATCCCAGGCCCGACAATTTTATATTAATGCCATTGTTTAAAACATGTTTGTTATCTCCAACAATTGATCATTTTTCTATAATGTGTGTACTCATATTTTCAACCACCTATGTTGAGACAACTAA
>NW_004524785.1:0-8954 GCF_000260255.1 Octodon degus | reverse complement strand
AATATTCTATATAAGATTATGAATATTTTTTCTGATCACACAATGTAAGTAATGCAAATATTAATGTAATGTTAATACAAAACTACTACTCATCAAATTAAGACACATGCTAAACAGAAATTACAAAATAAGATTTTGTTATAATAGTCACACAATTCAGCATTTATCTAAAGTTTAAATATTTTAGCAATTGAAATAAGAGCCACAGTTGTCAAAGTGAGAAAGCTGTTACCCATTTAGTGTAGCAAAAATTCATATTTTTGTTGTCACAGATGTCTATTAAAATATACTTCAGTGTGACTGTCCATGTTTTCTTTTTTGCTGCTAATCATTCAGGTTTAAAAATATTTGAAGATTGTAAACTTCAATTACAAAAGGTCAGTATCTTAAAATCTGTTTTCTCACAAGTTAAAGAAACACATATTTTTAGAACACTTCTGGGTTCAAAACAGAAAGGACAGAAATTCCCCTATGTCCCCTGCTTCCACACATACACAACTTCCACCACTGTCAACATGCCACACCAAAGTGTTGCACCTGTTGATATGGATTAACTATATTCTCCTATAGTTGTCACCCAAAGTCCACAGTTTGCATAGGAGTTCATTCTTGGTATCATACGTTTTAGTTTTAACAGATGCGTAAGACACGCATCCACCATGCCCGCATCATACAGATTAGTTTCCCTGCTTTACAGTCACTTGTGGTCCACCTATGCTTCCCTCCCTCGTCCCCCAAACCCTGAATAACTTATCTTTTTACTGTCTCCACAGTTGTATCTCTAGAATGTTGTACATCTATAATCACCCAGTATATAGCCTTTTCAGAATGACATCTCTTTCACACAGCTTTGTGCATTTCAGGGCTTTCCTTTCTTTTTCATGACTTGACAGCTCATTTTGTTGAGTACTGAATAATACATCATTACCCTACTGCAGCACACTTCTTTATCCACTTACCTACTGAAGAATTTCTTGATTGCTTTTAAGTTTCAGCAATGAATACAGCTGGAATAAATATTGTGTATAGGCTTTGGGGAAAACAAACATTTCGACCATTTTGGATAGGCATCAAGAAACTTGCTTGGTTTTGTGCAAAAAAGACCCTCTTCCTAAGTGCCTGTACAATTTTTCATTCCCACCAACAATGAATAGCAGTTCATGTTGTGCCACATCTACAGTGGAGTGTGGTGTTGTCAGTACTCTGGACTGGGGCCATTCTAATAACTGTGCAGTAGCATTACGTTGTGGATTGAATTTAAAATTCCCCAGTGATGTCCCATTGAACATATTTTTATATGCTTAGTTGTGGTTATGGTTTAGATCTAGAATGTTCCCCCAAAGTATCATGCATTTGGAATGTAGTTAAAATCGGAAAGTTGATTCTGTGCCACTGTGTTTTAGAAGTATTTGACTTTCTTTATTTTTATAGATACTCACAACTGAGTTTGTCTTGAATCTCCAAGGAGACTTTGGGCTTGGACTTCACAGCAGTGCTAAAATTAAGACTTTGACTATTCCTGCAGATAGATTGAATGCATTTTTTCACAATGAGATGGACATAGACTTTTGGGGGACAGAATGAAATATTATGGTTTAGACCTACAATATCTCCCTCAAGCTTCTTGTACCTGGAAGATGATTAGATCATGGGGTACAATACTCACCAGTGGACTGGTCCATTGAAGAATTCAGCAATTTGTTTGGTGTTAAGAGTGGAAGCCTAGTTAGAAAGGTGAGTCACTGGGGACATGATCTGGAAAAATATAACCTTGTCTTGGGATCCTGGCTTTTTACTCCCTGCTTCCTGGCTGCCTTGGGGTAATCTACCACATTTCTGCCATGATCTTTCTGTTTTGGACCTAACAACCATTGGATGAATCTTCTTAAAGCAATGAACCTGAATAACCCCAACCTCCCTTAAATTGCTGATGTGTATTCCCTCCCAGGTTAGAGAAAGGGTCTGAATCCCTTAGCATCTACGTGTCTTCCTTGATTGGGTATATGATCTTTTCTACATTTGTTCAATTTCTTTGTTCATTTTATTATTGTTGAGCTTTAGTAGCATTTTACATATTTTGAATTGTAGTTTTTATCAGTGTATCTTTTGAAAATACTTTCTCACAATCCTTAAATTTTCTTCTAATTTCTTTTTTTTGTATGAAAAATATTTAATAAATGACAATTTAATGGAATATAAATTTGAGGGCATAATACCAAATAGAAACTTGCTGAAATGCACAAAGCCAAAAAGGCTTTTCTTGTACTTAAATCCAGGTGTTTCACAATAAAGAAAATACTAAAACATCAAGTAAAGTCTTCTTAGATAAGAAGTGATGGAAATTAATATGTTCTAGATTTATAATTTCTAAGATGGAATTCTTTAGAGACAGAGAAAGCAAGTACACTATGTTACAAGGATCATAAACTATCAAATCAAGAAATGATATTACAGACATTCATCACATATTACAAAGTTAACACTTCTTACATAGACACATGCGTGCTCCTTCAAACACATGACACACTCCCATAAAATCCTATATCAGTGTAAGCTTAAGATTTTAATACAAGTCAGAACCCAACTTTGCAGCTCAGCAAAAAAGGAGTTTAAAAAAAATACAAAGACATTTTGAAGGAGAATAAGGTCTCAAATGTATTCTTTCATCATTGGGCCTGTCTCTGTACAACAAAGCATGGAACTTATACATTGCATCATGTTTAAATAACTGGTCACTGAGGGTAGAGTGATGAAGTAGTGCTACCACCTCCTTCTAGGGATGCTGGTGTTTCCATGTATTGCTCTCCTAAGAAGATCCAGATTTGCATTTTTAATGATTATAGACCATTACTAATATTGTATGTTAAAAATAACCACCAAGTACACACTATTCTGTTAAATTTATCATCTTCTGCATAATTTGTAGTCATCTGCTGCACAATAATCAAAAACCTTTGTCCACACAGTCACATACAATCATTTTAAATATGGTCAATAATCTGCATGACAACAGTTTTTGGGCATGGTAGGATGGAAGGATGCACAGAGAAAATATGAGAGAGAATGTGGAAATCTATGAAGATTACATATGGAAAAGTCAAGGGAAAAAACTGATCTAAAGAATAGTCTCTGCAGTACTCACCATTATTTTTTGAAATGCACAAAGTATTCAAACTACATAAACATATTGACCAGACATGATAATTAGTGTTACTCATTAGTAACAACAAAAAATATTTGTAAATGCAAATGCAAATATAGGTGATAGAGCACTGTTCACAACTTTCTGTCCCCAAAGAGGAACAAACCCAACATCTGGCACATCATGTACCTGATATTTTATTTTTAATAGATCAGTAGAGAAGGATCCGTGGTGGGCCTGTTTCGACTGCTTCTGTAGCTTGGTCTGGCTTTCTCAGTCTTTATTGGGAGCTCCGTCTGGCATCATGGGGAAGTGGGACAATCGGGTGACCTACATAAATCCAATAGCAATGGCCAGACCAAGAGGTCCAATCCAATCTTCAAGGACAACCATCATCCAGGATTATCTGAATTGACCCTACCTGGGAAGAAGTGAAAGACCAACTAGAAAAGCAAAAGAAAGGCTCTAAGGCTTTGGCTGAATTTGGAGAAAAAAAAAACAAATGAGAATTGGAAGAAAAAACTAGAAAGGCACAGAGATAAATTATTAAGTGGAAATGAGAGCTCATCCCAAAAGACAGAGCGAGAGAAAAAGAAAGAAAAGAAGAAATCTGGAAGGTATTCATCTTCTTCATCGAGCTCTGATTCTTCCAGCAGTTCCTCAGATTCTGATGATGAGGAAAAGAAGCAAGCAAAAAGGAGAAAGAAAAATGAAACACCATTCATTTAAATCTTCTGAAAGCTCCTGTCAGAAACTGGGTCAGACAGTAAAGATAGTATAGGAGAAAAAAAAAAAAAAACACCACTTAGTTACAGGACGTCACAGCAGAGGTTTTCTTATGTCCTGAGTTCTCATTGACCTTGAAGAGTTAGGGCCAAAATATTGGCTATCTAACTGTCCTACTAACCTGTTTTGAAACTGTTTCATTTTTATTTTATCTTTTTTCTCACTAAAATGAATGAGAACATTTAAAAAAGAAAAAGAAGTCAAGGGCTAGGGAGATAGCTCAGTGACATAAGCACCTGCCTGGGAAGCACAAGGTCCTGAGTTCAATCCCCAGTACCACAAAAAAAAGAAGAAGAAGAAGAAGAAAAAGAAGTTAAAGGATGCAACTGAGAAAGAAAAGGACATTAAAGTACTTACCAAGAAAAAGAAAGATGTATCTTGAAGATAAACCTTCATCTGAGTCCTTCAATAGATCAATAATTGTTTGGCTTTTGGGTTTTTATTTTTTGGAAAGTTTCTGGTACCAGAAAGTGAGTTCAAGCCCTCATGCTTGCCAAGCAGGCATTGTGCCACTGAACTATATCCCTGCCCTAGTAATCATTAATTAAATCAATTAATTAATTATTTTTGCAGCACCGAGGATCAAACTCAGAACCTTGTACTTGCCAAGCATGTACTTATGCTGCTGAGCTATGTCCCCAGCCTAATCATTTAT
This sequence comes from Octodon degus, assembly GCF_000260255.1. Lineage (NCBI taxonomy): Eukaryota > Metazoa > Chordata > Mammalia > Rodentia > Octodontidae > Octodon > Octodon degus. The sequence goes on along the minus strand of NW_004524785.1, from coordinate 4,371 downwards.
GCTAAAGAAGTTCATTTTATCAATTAGTTTTTTTCTGTAAATTATGCCTTTCTTGTTATATCTAAAAATTCATAACCATGACATTTAGATTAATGATGAATTTCAGTACTTTTCATTGGAATAGTCCAAATTTTGGAAAATACCGTGACAAAACTTTAATATTCTAAATGAAATTCATATTCTGTGTCATTAAATTTAGAAAAATATAATCAAAGTTCTCAAAACTCATCTAAAGTTTTCTATGCTATATTCTAGGATTTTTATAGTTTTGCTTTATAGTTAAACCTACTGTCTGGTTTGAATTAACTATATTTTTGCAATGGGGAAGTCTGTGGAGATTCATTTTTTGCGCATATATATTCAGTAGTTTCATTATAATTTGTTGGAAAAACTGGCCTTTATATAGTGTATTGCCTTTATTCTTTTATTAAACATCAGTTGAATATATTAACATCGGCTTATTTATAGTATCCTTTTGTTCTATTCCATCAATGTAGATATCTATTTTGGCACTAATACCACACTGTCTAGAATACTGTGTCTTTTTAATGAACTGAAGATGGATAGTGACAATCTCCCAATTTTATTCTCTTTCAATACTGAGTTCGGTATTCTTGGTCTTTTAACAGAATCATTTTAAAACAGCTTCTAAAGTCTGTTGCTCCATCATCAAAATGAGTTAAAATGCTAAAGTGTTCAGCAAATGCAGAGATGTAAAAATAGTATCTTTAAACTCATAAACATTACAGAGCAAGAACTTACATAGTGTAAAGGGTTTAATTTTTGAATTTCAATAATTTTAGTATGGAATATCTCAACTTGCCAAAAATACTCTGGCAATACTCCTAATTTTGAATGGATGAACTTATATTTTTACCTCACTAGTATGAAATTCAGAGAAAATTATATTCAAAATGTCAGGAAATTTTTACCAGTATTGTACTGTAAATAGACAACCAAATGGCCCTCTGAGAAAGCCAAGCAGCAAAACCCATGAAAATACGTGACTTAAAGTATCTACTCATTTCAATATAAAATAAATTGAAATAAAATGTATTTCAATTAGGAAAATTTGTTCTGAACTACCATATAGCTCAGCCTTTGTAAAAGAAGTGTTTACTCTTTTGAAAATAGAATGAGCTACAGAGAATAAACAAAAGATTTTTAAAAATTTGTATTATTTATGGAGATTTAAGACCTTTCAGAAATGTCTACATTTTTTTAAATTTTTTATTTCTTTATGCTTCAGTTTTCAAGAGAGTTTGAAAACTACATACAGTACTGTTTCTTAGTTCCAGTATTTTGTGTTCACACTCTCAGGAGAATAAATCAATCACCTTTGCTTTGGATTTTCTACAGTAGTCAGAAGGTTGTCATTTTCTGTCAATACTCATTTTTAATGAGAGAAAAATATAATGCTGAGAAAAACCGATGAACCTACTTAGAGGAAAAGACTCTCTAGGGAAATATATTGCTGTAAGATACCCTCTTTGCTTTTGGCCTAATACTTAGCATTATCTGGGACCTATCCACAAGATTCCAAATGTAAAGATTTTGCAACTCTGAACAGGATTTAGCAGACATGTCTGTTAAAGGGATGTGCCTACTCTTCAGGCACTCTTCTTGGCACTTAGACTTCCAACTAATGTTGGGCTTTGTGATCACCCATGTATAACACTCTCTGGATTGGATTTGACTCCCATCATTGTTTTTCCTCTTGGACTTTGAGCTCCATGAAAGCCAGGAGAGTCTCATCTTGTTGGCCCCCAGAAGCCACTAACAGAGAGAACCATAACACTCATTTGTGGTACACTGTAACCATCCTCATCCACACCTTCCACCATCCTCATGGGGACATAGAAGTCTCACCCTGAATCTTGAAAGCAAGATATTGCCTAAGAATGATATGATGCCCCTTTCTTTCTTCTTTCTTTCTTCTTTCTTTCTTTCTTTCTTTCTTTCTTTCTTTTCCTTTCTTTCTTTTTTTCCTTCTTTTTTTAAAGTTACTTTACCTCTCCTCTTGGGGGAGACAAGATGTGATATTTATCACAGAAGTTTTCCACTAATATTGTCCTTGTATATTAGTTCTACAGAAGTAATTTGTCTTTTGATAAAGACCAATATCCAATCCAAATCAATAATTGAATCTTTTATGAATAATTGAATCTATTTGGAAAAGAAATAGTTGCTACCAGATATATAAATCAGCATTATTTCAATAACAATTATGTATGAGTATTTTATATTCAAAACTTTGTATAATGTAGCAGGAAGCACAAATAAATGATTCTTAATTTCAATTAATGCATTCTGTCACAAAATCATGTAGATACTTTATAACTCATATACTTTCTATATCATACATATATATCATGTATATGAAGATGCTGTATAGAAAGTGTTTAGAATCTGGGATACTGGTGGAATTGATTCATATTAAATCCTTTTAAAAAACTGTAGAAGTCTGCAGACCACAGTTGAGAGGAAGCAGGAAAGTAATAAATAGGAGATGGGTTCTGCAGTTCAATAAAACAGCAGGCTGCGTATGGGATACAGTAAAGAACAGCATTACTTTGCACATCTTTGTAGCATCACTTGCTCGACCACATGACTCAAAATCAGGAGTGGTTAAAAGGATGTCAATGGAGACACAAATAGTTGGAGTAGGGAAACAAGCAGAGTGAGAGAAATACAGTGCTTAAATCTTGGAATCTAGAATCAGATAGATCTATTTTGATAGAAGATAGTTGTTATCAGATATATAAATTAGCACAAGTTTTTAAATTTCTCCTGTACTATATCCTTACGTAACAACAAGTAAATGACAGTTTTACTCTCTTAAAGTAGATAAAATACAATGCACTAAGCACAGTGCCTAAGACATGTCTACTACAGTATTCAGCAAACCTTACTATCATTATAAAAGGCAGATTAATATGAAATGAGGATGATTTACAAATCAGCCACCTCCATGAAAGAGTGACCTATCTCTGACCTGATAAGTTCATATCTAGTTGACCTTTATGAAAGAAATAACTTTGAATTGGAAAATATGTGAAGATGGGGCACAATGAATCCAATAAATAATGAATAACTTTATAGAGAATTCAGAGAGCCAGACCTAGCCCAGGCCCAGTGAGTGCGTGGGAGAGCTTCCAATTACCCTGTACCAGCAGGAACTACTGGTCCCAGCCCAGGCGCAGCATGGGTGAGACCCTCTTCCACCCCGTTGGGATGCCCCCCACCACTCCACAGAACATTCCCTAACCCACCTGCCCAATAGGAATTTCTGCCATGTTCCAGGAACCCCAGATCCAGTCCTAGTCCAGGCCCAGTGAGTGTGTGGGAGAGCTGCCTCTCCGCTCTACTCCAGCTTGTACCCTTCAGACTCAGCTCAAGACTGGCATAGAGGCCTGAGGTGAAACCCTGCAGCTGCAACCCCTGCAGCGAGTGTAGGAGACAGAATCACCCAGCTAGTCCAGGAGCAGAACATCTTACCAGAGGGGCACAAAAAGTTCACCCTCAAGGGTGGGAGCAGGAAGGAGTTGAGCACAGCAGCCAGACCCAAGCCAGGCACAGCTGGATAAATAAAAACTTTGTAGATTTGCACCTGAACTTCAGTATGTGAAAAGGTTATGAAAGCAACAAAGATCTACAACAAAGGTCAAAAGACAATGCTACACAAAATGACAACGAAAGGACCAAAATGCAATCTAGGAACCAAAGCCCACCCATAACAAGTGCAGAGGACACTAACACAGAGCAAATTGGGAATCACACAGCTAAAAGCAATGAATCAAAGTTTTCTGAAATAAAGAAACAGCTGCAAAAAGGTATAGAGGAACTCAGATTGGAAATGAAAAAAGAAATCCCTGAATTAATAACATCTGCAGTAAAGACTCAAATGCAGAAACATATGGAGGAAACCCAATGCCCACCCAGAACAAGTGCAGAGGACAACAGCTCAGCTCAAATGTATGAATTATTAGCGTCCATAGTAAATAAGCAACAGCACAAACTCTTAGAGGAATTCAGAGCGGAATTCTTTTCTACTAGCTCAGCTCAAATGCACAAATTAATAGTGTCGATAGTAAATAAACAACAGCAGAAAGGTATAGAGGAATTCAGAGTGGAATTCTTTTCTGAAATAAAAAAAGAATTCCAGAACGCATAGCATCTGAAGTAAAGAATCTACTACAGAAACATAGGGAGGAAACCCAATTTGAAAAAAAACACTGCAGTAAAAGAATTTACAACTGCTTCTAAAGAAGACATTGATTTAAAAAAAAAAAAAAACATAGAGGAGGTTAGAAAAATGACAGACTCCTTGAATAAGCAATACAGGAAAGAAATAGATCGCATGAAGCAGAG
>NW_004524784.1:4308254-4309080 GCF_000260255.1 Octodon degus | reverse complement strand
CACAAGTCCACTTCTTGTACAGCAATTAACCACTAAGAAGAATATATGCAGTGTATTATTTGTTGAAACTGTACTTCTGATTGGATTTGAAACTGTCTCATTGCTATCTGTTTATCAATAAAACTTTGAAAAAAAAAAGAAAATAAAATTGCCAACTTCTGGCTGAGAAAGTCTTTATTATTCCTTCAGATTTAGAAAATAGGATCTCTGGGGATTGTATTCTTGGTTGGCAGGCTTTTTCTGTCTGGAATTTGAACATGTTATCCTGTTCCCTTTTGGACTGCAAGGTTTCTGGAAAAAAAATCTTATTACAGGGTGTACTAATTTTTAATTTTATATTTTATTCTAAATATGCAATATAAAGAATAATTAATAATTCTTATTACCAAGCCATTTCCTGATTTCCCTAATTCCCTTTCAGTCATGCAAGAATGATTTTCAAATATTGGCATTTTCTTATATGCCTTGATGTGGAATTGTCTGAGAACCTCTAATCTAAGGGCTTTCTCACTACAACAGAGTTCTTTTTGATTTACAGAATTTTGTTCCCAACAATCTGGTCAAGTAACTTGATATTATACACACAGAGATCATTAAACGTGACTTTATACAAGTGATAATGAGAACTATTTCCACTTGCCCTAAATCAGCAAATTTCCCTTCTTGGTACTAAGATACTTAAGCAGTTAGTTAATCATGTTACAATTAAAATTGCAGGTGAGTGTGAACTAGAACTGAGAGAAGTGAAAACTCTGTATGGACTGTCCTACATTACAGTACTCGGCAGCAGTCTTGCTTTATTACTGAACTTCAGAACCAACACTTT
>NW_004524784.1:4302810-4307099 GCF_000260255.1 Octodon degus | reverse complement strand
TAAATCCTCTTTATCTCATGCTATGGCTAAAGCAAAATCTTGGCACTGTTTCAGGGCATTTGTCTTCTAGTACCAGGGGAGAAAAAATTAAGGGCTCTGGAAACACTGTGCCATGAATGGTCAGGAAACAGTGGGAATCTCTGTTGGCTATTCAAGAGGGAAACACCACTGAGCACCCACATGTAAAACAAGATCCCCTCACACGAGAGGCAGCCATGCTACAACAAAGATCATCTTCAAGCCTGAATGATGAAGTTTCAAAGTAAATACTCCTATTGTGTACTTGACTCCAAGCCTTTAAAATCAGTTAAACTTAAAGGGCTAGGTCCAGAAGGAGCAGTCATTTAGTCCTTCGACAGTTTTTGCATTGTTTTGACTTTGAACTTGGTTTCTGTCATTTGCACTCTAGAGATATCAACTTGTTTACTAAGGATTGTGAGGCTTAAAAGAAAGCAGGGTACATTTCAGTAAAAGAAAATGAGTGGAAACAGACCTCTGAGACAATAGATTTCTTTGTGATAACATCTCACTCTGAATGGCATCTCCCCCACTGGCATCTCTCTGCATGGAATGTGTAATCCACGCTGCTGGATTAATTGTAGGCACTGCTGTCACAACAGCCTCTTAACATGAAGTCATTCTTCTATTTTGGTTTTTGGTGTGAGTTTTTGTTTATAAAGAAGCTGAACAATTTGACCCATCTGAGAAAGGATTCCTTAAACTGAGAGGAACTGGGCAGATCCAAATACAATCCAGATTAGAGTGGCCAGAATAAAGTGTATTGAAAACAATGTGGTTGGAGGACTCTCCCTAAGAAAGCCAATGTGTTGACTGTAGACAGAATGGCCTGTGAGCCCTTCGCTTTGCCTCTTTTGCTAAATGGTACAATAATCTAGAAACAATAGAACTACTGAAGCCAGGAGCCTGAGTTTGATCTCTCTTGGGCTTTCTTAACCAAATTCTGTCAAAGATTTTGGCTGGATCTGGACTGATTACTACTACAAAATGACATCTAAACTCGAGTCTTCCCAGTGGCATGTGATGGCTGTCATTCTTGTCCATAGAAAGCTCATTGGCCTAAATTTAGAAGACCCTTCATATTTTAAGGGACAAGCTACCCAGCATGGGATCTAGTCACAACACAGCGTGATACTAGGTAAACAGTTTAGTTTCCACAATTTACTAGAGTTTAGTGTCTAATTGGGGGCAGAATTGCCAGTTTTTTCATTTCAAAACCATATTTTCCATCACTAATTTTTAAAAACTGACAAATAAAACAAAATTTAAAAACAAGTGTAAATACATAATACCTATAATTAAAGTTCATCATGCATATTTATACAATAGGAAAGTAGACAAAACAAGATGCACAATAATTGATTATGCTTTTTTGAAGTAAGGAAAAAGATTCTGTTTCTTATATCTAATTATATCAGTATGTATCTAACAATAGAAAGTCTTAATCATTAAATATTTAAATGGTTTTTTAGCATCAATATAGAATAATCTATATTAGTAGTAAAATGATGTGGGCCAGGGAGATAGCTCAGTAGAATAAGCATTTGCCTGGCAAGTGCAGGGTCCTGAGTTCAATCGCCAGCACCGCAAGAAAATAAATAAATAAAATAAAATGATGTAACTTAATAAATTTAAAATTGTAGGGCCAGAAAAATAGCTCAGCAGACTAAGCGCCTGCTTAGGCAAGTGCAGGGACAGGACTGGGATTCGATTCCCAGCACCACAATCCATGTCAGCCCTGGCCCCAGGAGCACCGAGCTAGCCAAGTCTAGATGTGGTGGCACATGCCTGTAATCCTAGCACTGGGGAGGGTGAAAACAGGAGGATCACTATGGGTCTGAGCTGTGTAATGAGACCTTATATCAAATACATTAAAATAATAATAATAAAATGAAATAAAATAAAATTATAGCTTACATGACATCAGTCACATAAATTTTAAAGGATCTTTAATTTTGTCCAGGTCATAAACTTCAGATTACTTCGAAGGAGTTAATAATTTCTTGAGCAGTTGACTGCAGTGATGAAGGGCTCGTTTTAAATACGACCCTTCTGTAAAACTAAAAAAAAAGATAAAATATTCTGAAATATTTTTTGAGACACAGAGAACAACTTCATACAAAACTTAAGTGACAAAACAAAATCTTTGAATGCAAATGATTTTCTCTATCACATTATTCACCTTGGAGCTGCTATTCAAATAAGGAAGAAAAGATCAAAACAGGAAAAATAGCAAAATGGAAAGGTTTACTGGGCTGGAGAGATAGCTCAGCAGCCTGAGCACCTGCCTAGCAAGTGCAAGGTCCTCAACTCGATCCCCATTGCTGCATGCCATGCTGTGCTGGGCCCCCAAACCAGGCATGGTGGTGCATGCCTGTAATCCCGGCACTGGGGAGGCTGAGTCAGGAAAATCACTACAAGTCCAAGCTGCACAGCAAGACCTTGCACCACATAAATAAATAAAAGATTAAAAAAAAAAAAAAGATTTACTTTTCTTCTATTTAAAAGAGTGTCTTTGATCCCCAGCCTGCAGTGCTGGGCCACTCCCCAGGGTGAGCTGAGACAGTGACTGAGACTGGGCATGGTGGCACGCGCCTGTAATCCCAGCACTTGGGAGGCTGAAAAACAGGATAGCTATAAGTCCAATCTACACGGTGAGACCCTGTAATAAATACATTTTTTTTAAAGCGTAAATTCTTCACTTCAACTTTAGTCTCTACTGTCTCTAAATATATTGCTATCACTGCATGAAAGACAATGTGGTTCTACATATAGTCCACTTACCGCATGATTTATTTTTAGCGCAGAGACAGTGTGATTACTTGATTGTATACATAAGAAATTAAACATACACTGACGATGTGTTGCTGGTCTTAAATATTTAACATTCAAATTTTAATAGTCATTATATCACACTAGTGACTTTTTTATCTTTGAGTCCATTGATGTGCGCCCTACACATTATTATGTCTCATGAAGGCCTCACAGTTTTGCTTCATGTTTTTCATCTTTTGAGCATTTTAATGGACATAATCTAAGTCAGAAATCATTATTCCAAGTCTGGCATTGCTAGCTGCAGCAGGTGGAAATTAGTTCAAACAGAAAGCTAGACATTATACTTACTAAGAAGGACATTGCTAAATCATATGACAGTTTTTGTGATGAGAAATGTTTGTAATTTCTATTCCTTAACTACAAAATGTTGTTGCTTCATCATTCACCAGAGTGAACAACACACAGAGTGGACCGTGCACTAGAAGTGCTGCGGCCAGTGCATCAGCAGAAGCTGGTCTTCCAAGTATCTTCAATCAAGACAAAGCCCAACTCAAGGACTAAAGCGAGGCAAGTGAGCCACAGCTGCTAAGCTAATCAGCTATCATTTCTTCTGCTTAAAAAGCAGGGCCACTGGATTCCATTATTTTGACCATTTTCAGCATTACTGAAGTAATACTCTCACGGTTTTGCAGGTATATAATTAATACAAATATTTAGATACATATTTAAGTATAAATATGTATTTGTCAGTATTATGAATTTTGGGGAAATTATTTATAAAGCACTGTCCTGTAGTAATAGCAATATTACTAGAAGTCCAAAATACTTGAAAATAATTTTTATATTCTAAATTTACAGATACTTCCCTACCTTAAATGTAAATAAAAACCAAAGTTTGAGGACTTTAGATGTAGACTTAAAGGCAGCAAGTATTTTTTATCTGACAAATAGAAATGATAAAATTTTAGATAGCATTGTGAAAATAGCTTCCACTGCCTAACTCTTGCATTATTGGAACTGTGATATGGATAAACAGTGACAATAAATTTGTTGACTCAAATGAAGCAAAGCAAAGGACATATCTATTAGACATGTAAATAACTTTTGTATCATCAAAATGACTTACAATTTTATCAGAATGTATTTTAAGAAATTACAAAAATAGTGCTGAAAATATCAAGTGAAAAGTTTTCCTGGCCAGGCCTGGTGCTGCACCCTTATTATCCCAGCACTCTGGAGGCTAAAGGAGGAGGTGTGCCCTGAGTTTGAGGCATTCTAGGATATACAGTAAGTTCAAAGCCATCCTGGATTACATAGCAAGATCTTGTCTCACAAAAATGCCCCCCAGAATTTTCCCAGTAGGGATTTCGTATGTCCCTATTCATTTTTCAGGTTACTGGAAGTAAGTCAAGAGATATGGGTTACCGACCCTTTTACGTATTCTAGGGCCCTGAAGCTGAACCCTTGAAAAGAATATAACTTAAGACCACAGAAAG
>NW_004524784.1:4301573-4302220 GCF_000260255.1 Octodon degus | reverse complement strand
ATTCACTGATGGCAACTTGTAACACCCAACTGAACTTAATCAGAGTGGTTCTGGGTGTGGAAGGCCACATGAAGTGTGCAGCCAATAGCATGAAAGCAGAACTGGACGGGGAGGTAGTATGCTGTCTCCAGCACGTGGACAGATCTCCTGCCCTCTTTTGCATTTGACTTTTTGGGTGAACATTATAAACTAAGCCTACAAATTATGTGTCCTGTACTAAATCTTTTCCCTTGAAAACCCTGACTATAATACTGATATTTATATTTTAAGTGCTTATGTCTTTCTTCTACTTTTATTATTATTTTAAAGAAGACTGCAGATACAGGGTTTTTTTTTCTTTTTTGCCAAGGATGAGATTTACTTATTTAATAAGTTGACTCAGCCTTTAAAAGAAAAATAAGAGAGAGAGAACTAATCATGAGTTGTTTTAGTACACACACCGACCAGATATTAAAGTCATTATTTACCTCTGTTTTGGAGCCCTACTCAGTGTAATCCTTGGGTATCCCTGGGAAATATCACGTTCAGAGTGGTGCTGTTTCGTGTGTTTCATGTGTGCCTCAATTTAGGCAAACACTTATGTCTCCAACCCCAGTGCTCAGAGTTAGGAACCACCAGATGGGAAGTAAATCTTTCTGCAGAAATAT
>NW_004524784.1:4297873-4300774 GCF_000260255.1 Octodon degus | reverse complement strand
AGAGCAACAACTTCCCATTAGAAGAGCCTCACATTGGGCTGTGACAATGCGACTCCATAACCCCCACACCCAACCAGTAGGTCACTGTCTTGACACAGTCCAGGAGAGCACGACACCAGCCCAAAGCTGCAGTGGAGAGCTGAACAACACATCTCCAGTATACCTCAAGGATTATTTCTGAGCAAATGCAAAATAGAAAGAAAGGAAAGCCAGAATTCTAAAGGGGAGAATAGTTAAGGGAGACAAATCCTTTGACATATTCTTCTTGATATTACCTGAAGTACAATTTAAAGCACAAGTATCTAGCTTGATGAATATATATAATATATATATATCATATCATATCATATCATATCATATCATATCTCTGTGTCACAACCACCCACATCAAGAGACAGAACATTTCCAGGGCTATGGAAGGCTTTCTTGTGCCTTTTCAGCCAAGGAGTAACCTTTGTTTTGACATATCACATCACAGAGGACTTTTCAGCCTGCTTTTGAATTTCATGGAAATGGAATCCTACAGTAAGCAGTTTCTTTCACTTGATATTGCCTGTGAGATCCAGCCATGTGGTTTCTACTAACAGTGGTTTAATGGCTATGATTAATCTGTTTTATGTATTTCTTCTATTGTTATATATTTTGATTGTCTTCAGTCTGAGGCCATTATGAGTAAAAATTGTAATTCATGCATTTAGGGGGCAATGCTTTCACTATATCCTACAAGTTTTGATGCATTTTATTTTTGCTGTCATTCAATTGAAAATATTTTCCCATTTTCTTAGTGATTGCTTCTTGAACCCATGAGTTACTCAAAAGTGTATTGCCTGGTCTCCAAACATTAAAAACAAATCAGGTATAGTATTACTCCTTATTTAGTTCACTTTGGTCAAAGAACCTTTGCTTATGATTTTGATCTTTTAAAATTTGATAAGATTTGGTTTGGTACTTTATAGGAGAGCAAATAATAAGAATTGAAGCCTAATTGATCTTCCAGAAGACACACAGGAGAAAAGCAGCAAATGGTGCCCTTTGGAAACCCACAGGCATGAGGCCACATCGCAGGTTCTAGAGAAGACACAGCTGAGATCCCGTGGCCGACCCGGGCACATAGGAACAGATAAGAAGAGGCAGATGAATCTCATGCTGCTCTAACTGCTTCTCCCATCTAAGGGAATATGAGTGAGGTGAGCCAAATGCCCAGGACTTTGTCCACTAAAGGAAAGAACCCCTTGCCCCCTCTCTCAAAATTATCTCTGTGTCTTATCTTTAATTTCTGTTTGCTCCTTCTTGCTAAGCATTCCTAGGAGGCTGGTTTCCTATAAGTGGCACCCAAACAGGGACCTGACCAGTGAAGGTTAGATTCTTATAGTACATATATGTACTTTGGTGAATATGTATGTACATTTAAAATGAACATGTGTCTTCTTCAACCATCATATATTATGCTATATACATCAACTAAGGAAAATTGGTTCATTGCCCATTCACATCTCTTTGGTGTGTTTATTAGGTGCTGGGATTGAGTCCAGAGCCTTAGTTCTGACTACATCCCACCCCTTATTATTTTCTATTTTACTTTGACATACAAAGCCATTAAGTTGCTCAAGCTGTGCTCAAACTTGCAATTCTCTGGCCTCAGTGTCCCAGAGTGCTAAGATTATAGATACTCACCATCAATCCAGGCTTTAGATCTTTTATCCCTATTGATGCTTGCCTCAGTGAGTGAGAAAGATTTGTGAAGTTTCAACTACAATGATGACTTACTAATTTCTTTTATTAATATTCATAATTTTATTTTATTTATAGTCATCCACCACACAATGATATTTTGATCAATGATATACCATATATATGGCAGTGGAGACATAGGGCGTATTGCCTAATGTTAGTTTGTGTAAGAACCCACTATGATGTTTGTACAACAAAGTCACCAAACAGCATTTTTCTTAGAAAAATTTCTGTTATTAAATAATATATGACTGTATTTTAAAACTATAATATGAGGGGGCCGGCAAGATAGCTCAGCAGACGAAGCACCTGGGTTCAATCCCAGTTCAACATGCTGTGCTGGCCCCATCCCTGGACACACTGAGCCATGACTGAGTCCAGGCGTAGTGGCGCATGCCTGTAATCCTAACGCTGGGGAGACTGAAAACAGGAAGATCACTACAAGTCTGAGCCGTGTAGTGAGACCCTATACCAAATACATTTTAAAAAACTGTGTTAGGTATATATTAATACAGTATAGTCTTTTTAATGCCTTTTTAACAGATTTTCTCATAATTATGACATACTCCTCCTTATATCTAACAATGCTTCCATTGTTAATGTCTAGTTTTCTTTGATTGATGTTGTGTGTTATATATTACTTTCAACCTTGAAATTTATTTTTACTTTCAACCTTTTAGCACCTTTATTTAGCACTCGTAGTGACTCTGAACACATAGATGGATTTCTTACTGCCTCTTAAAATCCAATCTGATAATCTTTGTCTTTTGATCTTCTATTTGTGAAATAAATTTATATTATGTCAAAGTGGAAAACATAATTCAGAGAGTTCCCAAAGGACCTGAACTAGCTCCCTTTCACTAGGCCCTTATATAACCTTAGCAAGAGGATTGAAACAGGCAATTAACATTGGTAAAACACTATCAACTAATCTCCAGAATTATCTGAATTTTAGCAGTTGGGATGGTTGAGTGATGTAATAACGCTTAACTAAATCAGCTCAGCAACTCCACACCCTAGGCTATAGACGACCTACCCTAAGGCCACTATCCTGGATTGTATAAAGGGGAAATGAGGAAGGATGGATCTGCTTCTTTTCCTTTCGGGGCACTCTAGTCTTTGCATTCCACTTGAACACATCTCCAGGCTTCCAGAACACTCTTGGCTTCT
>NW_004524784.1:4296304-4297483 GCF_000260255.1 Octodon degus | reverse complement strand
TGACACTTTTAAGGATCCCTAGTGTCTTGGTTACTTTTCTCTCATTGCTGGGACAAATACCCAGCACTCAAAATGAAGGAAGGAAAGGTTTATTTAGCTCACAGTTAGCAAAGGTTTCAGTCCTTACTCAGGTGGCTCCAAGGCAGACTGGCACATGGCAGAGAGCAGCAGTTCATGGTGGCAGAAGGTAGCAAGAATGAAAGGGAGGAGCAACAGCAACAAGGCTGCACAGAACAAGTCTGTCTCTCTGTCTCTCTTATGTTACATTTAGGCTATCCACTCCAGGCTGGGTGTAGCACTCATGCCCATAATCCCAGCAGTACTCAGACCCATAATCCCAGTCTTGGATCATGAATTAATCACAAACTGTAGAACTGCACCTCAATGACTGCATGAGGGTTTGGGGACAACTACCCATAAACCATGATACTTAGTCAGTGATTTTTGTAGAATGCATCTCCATTTAGAGTTTTCGGACAGTTTTTCATGATTTACTTAGGGCTCTGGTGGTTTGTTTGTTTTTGTCAAGAACCTCACAAAAGAAATATAATACCCTGCTTGGGAGGTACAAAGTGTTGATATGTCTTATACAAACATATAGTAGTCACCTTCTCGTGACTTAAACAGATATCTGACATACACAACTTTAAGGAAGACAGGCTGATTTTTTTTTTGACTCGGAGTTTCAGAGTTCAGTCCATGGCTGACTCCAAGGTAAAAACAGGATGGTGGAGGTGTGCAGCAGAAGAAAGCTTCTGACCATGTGACTGCAGGAGCACAAAGCAAGGGAAACAGTGGGAGGAAAGGGAACCAGGGACCAGATGTAGGCCTCAAGGTCATGCTCCCATGATCCCAACATTCCTTGCAGCTATGAACTCATCGATGGGCTAACCTATGGAGGATGATAGTCAATGTTTGCATTGTTAAGATCAATATGGGGACAATATAGGAAAAACGGTAGGGTAGTAAAGAAGTATTTCCATTTTGAACTGTGACACCAACTCTGTTTATTTTATCACTTAGTTTGCACCTTTTGGTAGTAGGCATCAGAAAAGGCCAACTTATACTTTTTCAAAATAGAATTTATTATCTCATGTGTCCAAAAAGCACAGACGTAGTTCTTTTGTCATGTGATTCAGTGGCTCAACAATTCAATCAAAAGAAAATGTGGATTTTTTT
>NW_004524784.1:4290063-4291645 GCF_000260255.1 Octodon degus | reverse complement strand
TGACCACATTCCTGCTCCTGTTGAACAATGCCATTGACTTCTTTAATTCCTGTTCTAATGCCATTATTCAACTCAGCAAGTTCCCCAAAGACCTTCAATCAAACAACCCTCTCCCTGACCTGTGTCCAAAATGTTGGGTAGAAGTGGAAAAATGTAACTCCTTGGTTCATCCAGTGTTACCAGCCTACTTTACCTGCAGAACCTTGAGACTTCTAATAACAAGGGTCTTCACCACATTCAGATGCACATATTCTATAAACTAAATCATAGCCTATAAAATAGAAAAACGTATTATCACATGGAATATTTGGCCTCATTCCCTCTACACCAGCATTGTAAAATGACTTCATTTTTCAGAATAAAGTATGACAAATTGTCACAAATTTGTGGAAAGACTGGATTTTGGCCAATCCCATTTCCTATTTTTAACCACTTAAATAACTGTGGCAGACCAGCCCTCATTATGTCCTCTGTTTCTCAGGTGCTTGAAAATAGCTGGGACACTTTTTAGCCTCAAAGAACTCTACTGGAAAGGAAGAGCCAGAAAAAGAAAAAGAGGGGGAGTCCATGATTTGAAGCAGATAAAAACAAACACCAGACTGTGTTGTTGGTGGATCTTCCTTAAGGCAGGCTTGCACTCTACACCCCCTTCGCCCACAGAAGTCTCCTAAAGCAAATGAGAAAGATGTGTGTAATTCTGTAGAATAGAAGAAACAAAGATGGATAGAAAGGAGACAAAAATCTAATTTTAAAACTGTACCTCAAAGAAAAACTCCAGCTTCCAAGCACACAATTAACCAAGGTCACAGTGACCCTTTCCCTTTCAGAAAACTTAAAAAAAAACCCAAAGTTTTCCAAGGAACAACAAGCTTTGTAAGCCTGAAACTGGGCCTGAGCTTTCCATCTGTAAACTGAGCCTCCAGGTTCTTCCTGCAGACCTCCCTCCCCATGGCAGCAGCTGTTAAGTGGGCAGCATCTCTCCTAATTTCAAACACAGGCAAGTGGTTTGCAGTCTAACCCAGCCCACTAAACAGGCAGCCTGACAGACCATAGGAAGATAGGTCTTAAACCATCCAACTTGAAGATGCCCCAAGACCATGTCAAACCCCCAACCCCAAGCCCTAATGTGTCCCACTTTATGAGTGACCACACTGCTCTTTGAGTGTGTACCTCACTGCCTAATAAACCTTTGCCTGCCTCTCATTGAAGTGACCTGAAATTCCTTTCTGGGATAGACCCAAGGGAACCTGCAACTGATCCTGTGGGTATGGTGAGTAAGGTCCCCATCTCCTTCTGGAAGGACCTTGTCTAGTGACTCTTTTTTATATATTTTTTTAATGTATTTGGTTGTTTCAGGGTCTTGCTACACAGCTTGGACTCATAGCAATCTTCCTGCTTTCAGCCTCTCCAGCACTGGGAATACAGGTGTGTGTCACTACGCCTGGACTCTGGCCAGCTCAGCCAGCCCTGGGTGCGGGGCTGATGCAGCATGTGATGCCGAGGATCAAACCTGGGTCACTGCGCTTGCCTAGACTTGCCTAACCAGGCACTTTAGTCTGCTGAGCTATCCTGCTGGCCCCCT
>NW_004524784.1:4283054-4289908 GCF_000260255.1 Octodon degus | reverse complement strand
TTTTATTTAGAAAACTACACAAATGCTTTGATGATTACACTGGTTCCTGCCCTCCAAGCCAGGTAAAAATATGTATAGATCCTATAGAATATATGCTGGGAATTAGTCAGCTTTTTCAATGCTAGGTCAAAATACATGACACTCACAACTTAAAGCAAAGAGGTTTATTTTGGCTCACAGTTGCAATGGATTCAGTCCATGCTAATGTAGCTCCAAGGTAGAACCAGCAAGGCAGAAAGCATGGCAAAGGGAGGCTGTTCATTCCGTAGCAGCCAGAAAGCACAGTAGAGAGGGGGCCAGGGACCAAACTAAACCCTTCCAAGACACAGCCCCAGTAACCCACCCTTCCAACCAGGCCCCACCTTCATACCTGAGGATTTAGAGGACATTTTAGATCTAAGCCTGTCTTAGTTACTTGTCTCTCATTGCTGGGACAAAATACCTAACACTCAGAATTAAGGAAGGAAGGGCTTATTTAGCGAACAGCTTGTGGAGGTTTTAGTCTATACTTGGCTGGTTCCAAGGCAAGGTGGCACATGGCAGCAGTTGATGGCAGCAGAAAACAACAAAAAGCAGCAAGAGCAAATGGGAAGGGGCAGCAGCGGCAGCAGCAGCGGCAGAGGCAGCAAGCCTCTCTCCCTTCCTTATACTGCATGCAGGCTGTCTGCCCCAGGCCGGGTGCAGCACTCACAGCCATAATCCCAGCACTGGATCATGAATTAACCACAAACTCTAGAAGCACCCACCCCAATAATTGCATGAGGTTCTGGGGGAACAATTAGACACCAACCATAACAAAGCCATAACATATAGCAAAACTAATTATTCTTATGCATGGAAAACATTTTGCCCGATTAAAAATATCTACAGGTTTCCCAATATGCCTTGGAATTTCATCTAACTGAGTATTATTTTCTCATCCTTTTCTCTACTCTCATATTTAATGTATGCATGAAGAAAAAAAAGCTGATTAAGAAGTTATTTGAGTCCCAAACACCCTATAGTTGAAACTAAATGAGATTGAGGACAAATATAGATATACCCAAGGGGCATACTGTGTGTGTGTGTGTGTGTGTGTGTGTGTGTGTGTGTGTGTGTCTGACTCAGGGTATCATGCAAGTCCAAATTTTAAGTGGTCAGAAACATCCTTCTTTTCCTGGCATGGCTTCATGAGGACGTCTTCATACTTATGAGGATCTATAATCTAGCTTGACACAGGGATAACTCTGCCCTACCATTAAAAGATTAGTTTTCAATGTGTCAGCAATGTCCCCTTCCAGGTTACATAATCAGGCCTTTGAAGAAAGGCCTACAAAGAAAGCAACAGCTTTATATTTGTGATTGTGAGAGGAAATCCAAGGTGAGCAGAAGCGAAGCACCAAGGGCCTGTTAATGTTCTGTCTCAGCATCTGGGCTCCAGGCAAGCAGCTCTGCTTGTCATCCAGTTGCATAGCTGCACTTGTCATCTGTGCATTTTTCTATATGCATTTATGCATCATAAAAAGATCACATTTAAAAAATCTATTAATCTACTTTAAGTCTAAGAAGAGGGCCCCATGCTTGGGAGAACTATCGACAGTCTTGCAGTCCCAGTTGCTGCCCAGCCATCATCAGGGGCTCCTGAGCCCTGGATCTGTGCCAGTTCTAAATGAAGGTGTACTATCAGTGTGACGTGCACTACTGGATTTGAAAGATAAAGTATAAGCAAAAGAGTGTAACATATTAATGATCTTCATATTGAGCATAGATTAAAATCATGAACTTTAGATATATTGGGTTAAATCAAGTTCCTCATAAAACTTATTTCAGCATTTTGGTCTCTATTAATGGGGCTACTAGGGAGCAAGAAATCATATTTGTGGCTCTTGCTATAATCTCCTGGACGGTGGGCCTTGGGGTCTCTATGCTGGGTGTAAGCTCGGTTCCTGTAGACCCCGAGGCTCACACACTCATGTCGAATACACATTTTTAATAGTCACTGAAAAATGCAGAATATTTTATATTGCAGTTGGAAATCCAGAAAAACAACTACTTACCTGGATTTGTAAAAATGGCATCCTTGATCTTTTTGTGGTGAACATGGCACCAAATCATGAAATAGCATCAGTGAATGATGGGAAATGCTTGTAAGTTTAAAACACCAAAAGTAGCACTTTTAAAATGGACATATCTGCAAGTTTCCCTCAGATAATCATTTGTCCATACTATAGCCAAGAGAAATAATATGTCCTTTCTAGGTTTTATAGCCTTCTCTTTCATCTAATATTTCTGCTTTCTGTCGGATCTCTTTCAGGATTGATAGTCAAGCTGTGGAAAAACGTACCTCCATCAGCAAAATCTGACAGAGTTGCAAACCTTTCCGATAGCAGGCTAGATTTCTACAGCTCTGGACTTTCAGGAAGTGGTTTGCAGCTTGGAAGTTAGACAAGCCATCTTTCTACCATATACAGTCTGAAAATACCCAGGGGCAGCATTTTCTTTATTATCACACTATTTTACAGTCCATGTAATTAGTAATTGAAAATGATAGTAATTTAAAAATTGTAATATATATTGCCATGCTAACAAAATCATAATTATAGAAAAACACTTTTTGAAAAAAAAAAGGGGGGGGGTCTGGGAGATGGCTCAGTGGAATAAGCACTTCCCTGGCAAGCACAAGGGTCTGAGTTCAATCCCCAGTTCCGCAAAAAAAACCAAACAAACAAACAAACAAAAAAAAAAAAAAAAACACTTTTTGATCTGTATTCCAGTTATTGGCAAATCCTGTAACTTGTTACATATATTCTCAGAAAAATCAAAATTTGTCCCCAAAGTGTTAGAAGTGCTTAAGTAGGCTTAGGAAAATGATACTTTCCTTCTTTGACCGTCACTGGGGAAACATCTATCAAAGGACATATGAAAACAATTGGGCATAGCAAACACCTGGGAGAGAAGAGGCCCAGCCATTTCTACCGTTCTGTTTGCAGAGATGCTTTTCTTTTTCTTTTTTTCACATTTGTGTATTTGATACAGGGTCTCCCCGGTCAGACTCACGGTGATCCTCCTGTTTTCAGCCTCTTCAGTGCTGGGATTACAGGCATGTACCACCACACCTAGGCTCAGTGGCTGGCTCAGCACGCCACGGGAGTGGGGTTCAAACCCTGGTCCCTGAGCTTGCCAAAGCAGGCGCTTAGTCCACTGAGCTATCTCACTGGCCCTTTGTTTACAGATATTCTCATCTTCACTCTTAAACAAATTTTTTTCCATTTAAAAGAAATTGCAGTAAGAACATTTATCCTTTTCATATATAACACTACTCATTTTTACACTTAACAGTCTTTGGAAAGTCAAAGATCAGCTAAGTACAACTAAACTGATCTTTGAAAGTAGCAACACCATCAAACAAATGTCACTGGCTACTTCACTGAATTCAAAGGCCAGTGTCGTGTTGCTCTAAACACAATATTCAGAACAAAGAGCAATGAAAATGATGGGCAAAGAAAAGAAAGGGGATTGTCCAATACAGGAGGAAGGAGGAGAAAGAATGGCTGGTACATCTTCTCAGAGTCATGAAAGTCATCAATCTGAGTTTATTTAACATCTGGTCTAAGTGGTGTGAATGATGTGTTCTCTAAAAATCCTTGGAGATTTCTCTAATAAGAGGAAACAGCAGGCAGACTGGCAAAATAGCTGATGTTGATTACTCCTTAGGAATTCTTAGGTTGAGAATTTAAAACATATCATGCTTATATCAATTCAAGGCCATCTTTCCTCACCAGGGCATATTTTTTACATGTACTATGAGGAAAATCATTAACACAAATGTTTTGCACATATTTGCATCAACTTTACTAGACCATGCAGGACCCATAAATTTGGTCAAACATTATTCTGGGTGTATCTGTGACAGTGTTTCTAGATGAGATTAACATCTGAATTGGTGGACTAAGTAAAGCAGATGCCCTTCCAGTGTGAGTGAGCCCCACAGAATCAATTCAAGACAGAATAGAATGGAAATGCTATTAGTCTCAGAACTGTGGGAGGCTGAGGCAGAAAGATCACAAATTCAAGCTCACCCTGGGGAACTTAGTGAGACCCTGTCTCAAAATTTAGAAAGTAAATATAAAAACAGGCTGGAGGTGTAGCTCAGTGTGAATCCCCTAGTCACAGTACCATAGGGGAAATAAATGTCATCAAGATGTCAGTGAGCTGGAATATGTGTCTTTTCTAGCCGTTAGACTTGAGCTGAAATGTCAGGTGCCTGTGAGTCTCACCACTGTCAACATTCAGAACACAACTTATTCTATCAGCTCTCCTGGAACCTCTGAACTTGGAAGAAGGAACTATGTGTGCATTCTCTTGGGTCTTCTGCTAACCAAGTGTAGATCATAGGATTTCCTACCATCCATAGTCATGTGAATCAGTTCCCTACAATAAATCACTCAGTTATGCATTCTATTTTTACATACATTCAAATCCCATGATGGATGCTACCTTTTGGCCCTATTTCATGTAATCTTGATTTGGTTCAAAGAAGAGATTCATAGAAATGACTTTTCCATTTTGCCAGCTATGCCACTTCTCTTCAGTAGAAGTGTTTCACTCCCTGTGTGCAGAAGGGGCTGCCTTCCACTTCTGCCATTACCTCGGGTGAGTGGGGATGCAGTGCCCCCACTGTCACACCACACCGTGCCTGAATCAGATGCCACAGGACTCCAGGAGGTTTCAGTTCACATTCCTGACAGAGTCTAAATGCCTACAAAGGTGAGATGTACTGATGAATGCTAAAATTTTATTTTTTTTATTAACAAACTTTTTTGTATTTTATTCCTTACACATAGATTTCCGGAATTTACTACACAAAGAGAGCATTCATAGTCTTTCTGGTTAGGGTTACTTCACAGTAGAGAACCTCATATTCAAATCAGTTCTGCAATTCTGCTAGAGGAAAAGGGAAGAGGAAGATGAGACTAATGAAATCTGAAGGGAAATCTCAGTTTGTGTGTTTTTTCATATAACATATCCACAACCTAGCCTGAAGGATGCACTATGTCATCCTCTAAGATTTTTCTAATATGTGAATCACAGGATCTTTCCTTTTTAAAAACTTATTGTTCAATATAGTTTTATAAAGTGTATTGGGTCAAATGATTATCTCCAACAGTAAATGATAGTATATTTCTGTCAGAAGGGAACTGCTATGTAGTATGCTTGTACTATTTGAAATGGAAGATGTGATTCTTAATTACTTCATTTTTCTTTTACTTTCTTTTATTTTGTGACACACTAATCTCTCCAGATCTGGTTTCTTTGTGAAAGAGGCTGAGCTTGTTCACTAGAGTGATTTGCTCTATGTATCTTTCTACCTTTATCTTTGTATGGGGCAATGATTTGTCTACAAAAATTTGTTGCCCTACTATTAAATTTTAGAAACCAAGGCCTCCTATATAATATATAGCACTTATTTTCAAGGTTCCTCTTTCTTGGAGGAAAAAAAAGATTGCTGGACTAGGTCCTTGGTTAGCATAGCTGGACTAGGTCCCTGGTTAGCTTGCAGACCCTTAAATGATTTTTCTTTTCTTCAATTAGGAAGGTAGAAATGATTTTTCTTTTTTTTAATTTAAAGGAAGGTGATTTATCTGAGAAGAATTGTCAACAGATAAATGATCACAGGCCATGTACCATCAACTTGACTGAGAGTCAGAGTAATGCACTGTTAATATACACAGAACCTAGCATAAAAAACCCTTCAGTCCCTGAATCCTAGCTCTCAGAGGTAATAATAGATGTGTAACTTTAGGTGTAGCATTTATCTCTCCAATCCTATTTCCTCATCTATGAAAGGACATACTATTATCTAGCACAAAGATTTGTAAGGATCAAGTTTGGTAGCTACTGCATACAACCAGCCCATAGCATTCATTCATTCACCCATTTATTCACTGAGTGTTACCTGTTGTTATTTACCATTCCCAGGGCATATTCTGAAGAAGTCTTACACTTCTGCTTACAATGATTAATTTTCATCCTTTTGGAAAATGAAGTTGATGAAAAATTTGTCACAGAAATATGTGATAGAGCATTTTAAAAATTTTTACAATTTATATTGAAATAGATATTCATTATATGCTGACCAGATAGATGTTTATAAAACATTCATTATCAGAATAAACTCATGATATACTATTTTGAACAAGTTTTGTTACAGAGTTTTGTAACATAACATGGAAATACACATGAAAAGAACAAATCTCATTGATAGACATTTACTTCAATATTTAAAGCAAGAATAGATTACTTCATCAGTAATTTTATATTAACATCTTTTCCCACTGATTTCAATTAAAATTTCCAGGAAAAAGTTTAGTATCCTTGCTTTAATGTTACTTCAGACATATTCTGTTTCAAGTTCTGTCACCTTTTGTTGAAGACTGACTGAACTCAAATAACTATCAGTAGAAGAGCTCTTAAATAAGCCATGTACACCTGCAGAACAAACCCCTGAGTCTGAAAAATCCTGTGTGCTAACACAAGAAAGAACTCCCTAATACTCAGTGAAAAAGTGTGTAACAATGCATGTTAAGAAAATTTTTGCAGAATAATATAAATCTGTATTTACCTAATGCACATGAAATCATAGTAGAAGGATGTATAAGAAAGCCCTTGCTTTTATTAGGTACAAAACTAGAAATGAGAGTTTTTTCACTGTGTATTTTTGTTGTTTTGATTGCCTAAAGTATATGATAGAGAACCTATGCAAATAGTTTTTCAAAAAGCCATGAGATTGACATAAAATATACTATTTATTGGGAAAAGCAGTTATAATGTTATCTAGTATGATGATGTTATTTTTGGGAAACTGTGATCATATG
>NW_004524784.1:4280318-4281890 GCF_000260255.1 Octodon degus | reverse complement strand
GAAATAATGAGGAATCAATCTCACAAAGGTTGTAAAAGATTTATACAGTGAAAATTATGGTACTCTGAGAAAAGAGATTGAAAAGGAGTTGAGAAATTTGAAAAATATTCCATGTTCCTGGATAGGAAGAAGCAACATTGTGAAAATAGCCATACTTCCAAAATTGTTATACAGATTCAATACAATCCTGATTAAAATACCATTAATATACCCCACAGAGCTAGTGAACACTTTCCTCAAATTCAATTGAAACCAGAAGAGACATAGAATATCAAAAACAATCCTGGGAAACAAAGGAAAAGCAGGAGGCATCACAATCCCTGACCTGAAATTATATTATAAAGCTACTGTGATAAAATCAGCATGGTACTGGCACAGAGACACCTAAGGATCAATGTAACAGATAGAAGATGCAGACACAACAGCAAACACACTCAGGCAATTTATCTTTGATAAAGGGCCAAACATGATCATTGGAAGAAAGCCTCTTTAATAAATGCTGCTCAAAAAACTGACTTTCCACATACCAAAGGCTAAAACTAGACCCATGCCTATCACTATGCCCAAAGCTACAGTCAAAATGGATCAAAGATTTAAATATTAAAGCAGAAACACTAAATCCTCTAGAGGAAATGTAGGTAGAAATCTTAAAGACATAGGGCTAGGTAGAAGGTTCATGAACAAAACCCAAGCTGCATGGGAAATACTTCAAAGAATCAACAACTGGGATCTCATCTTTTTGAAAGTTTCTGCACTTCAAAGCAAATCTCCAACTGAGTAAAAAGAAAACCCACAAACTGGGAAAGAAGTAATAAGACTGTCCCGCCAACAAAGACCTTCTATCTAGAAAATATAAAGAATTTTTAAAAATCAGACCTCTCTAAATTCAAAGACCCAGAATTGAACTGAGAATTTTTTTATTTTGATTTTTCAGTTGTATTTTTGCAGTTGTATCTGAGATGAATATACACTTCTCAGAGGAAGAAATACAAATGGCAAGTAAATAAATATGAAAAAATGTTCAACATCATTGATCATTCATGAAATGCAAATTAAAACAACACTGAGATTCCATTTCACCCCAGAAGGAATGGCTAACCTCTAGAAGTCAGCCAATAGAAAATGCTGGAGAGGTTGTGGAGAAAAAAAGAAACTTCTGCTCTCTTGATGGGAGTGCAGACTGTACAACCACTATAGAAATCAGTATGGAGTTTTCTTTAAAAGCTAGGATTGGAGATCCTATTCAAGCCAGCTATTCCTCTCCTCAGGGTTTTTCCAGAAGAACTGACAACCTCATCTTACAGTGACATATGTGCACTCATGTTCATAGCAGCATAATTTGTCATAGCCAAATCCTGAAAACAACCCAGATGCCCATCAACTGAAGAACAGATGAAGAAGATGTAGTAGTTTTACACAATGGAGTATTATTCAGCTATAAAACAGGATACACTTTAGTCTTTTGTTAGTAAATGGATGTAACAAGAGACCGTACTCTTAAGTGAAATAAATCAGACCTGCATGTGCAAACATTGCATCAGATCCTCAGTATAAGAACCTAAAAGAGATAAA
>NW_004524784.1:4277644-4279663 GCF_000260255.1 Octodon degus | reverse complement strand
TTAAGTTTAAAAAATTATTATGGTAAAAGACACATTGTCATTAATCCCCTTGAGAATATACCCTCTCACTTTGTACACACTTATCTCAGCATTCTTGACAATTTCTGAAGCCGTTATGGAAATCCTCTTCAGTGTTCCTGGTTGCACTGTTTGTAGCTATCATGATGTCCTGAATCAATTCAAAACATTTATTTTTCAATGTCATTTTGACTTTGGAAAAGATTCAGAAGTCATACAGTGCCAGATCTGTTGAAAAGAAGGATGAGAAGACACCATAATACTTTCACAGCACTGCCTTTTCACCGGGTAGCACACAGCAGTAGTATTCAGTGTATTTATGATTATGAATGAGAAAGACACCCATGAAAGAGGACTGCTGGAACTGCTTCAGACAGTGGTAAGAACAATGGAACAAGTGTGTTTGCAGTGATAGGAATATTTTGAGGGAGATTAGTGGCAATGGGTCTTGTACCCTATACTTTCATCACCCAATGAATTTTCATCAAAATTATAATGATTGGAAAATTTTCATGTCACCCTTGCTTTCTTATTTTACATTTCCTAAATTATTTGAATGTCCATGTTTCGAAAAAAAACTAACATCTATAAAATGCTGAGTTTTAAAATTGAGAACATACATATAAGGAAAAGAAAAGAGCCAGGCATGTAATCCCAGCACTTGGGAAGCTGAAGCAGGAGGATGGTTATGAGTCTAAGGCCAGCCTAGGCTACATAAGTGAGTTCAAAGTCATCCTGCCCTATATGATGAGACCCTGTCTTAAAAAAAAAAGAGCAAGAAGAAGAAAATATTTCAGAGAAGATGAAGAAAATCAGGGCTCGAAAAGTATGTCAACTATTCAATATCTCAACTCTCCAATATTCTCTCACGTTTCTCCTCATCTGATTTCACTTTAACTGTGGGATTTGCAATATTCCTTCCAATAGAGATGATACAGGATTAATTCTTTGTATTCTATTTTTCCATAACACTTACCACCTTCTGACACACAATTAGTATAAATGATTTATTTAAGAACATAGAAAAAAACCTGAGGCTTAATAGCTGTCCAAGATATATTTGATGAATTGATAAATACGCTAATTATTGTTTGTATAAAAGTCAGCATGCCATGTAACTGAACACTAGAACTTGTCTCATGAATAACAACACCTTTGTCAGTGAAGACTGAGAATTTTTTTAGTTTGATTTTGCAGTTGTATTTAAAAAAAACTGATTTGTTAAGTATTTTTGAATGGTTCATTCATAGTACAATTTGTAAATTATTTTGAATTTATCATATGTCAATAAGGAAATGATTTTGAGATTTCTAATAATTACTTACTTTCTCCTTTTTAAATTCTATTTTCTTTTGTTCCTATCATCTTTCTCTTTTATCTTCATGCCTGTATTTGTTAGAACTTAGATAAACTTATTCTTGTCATATTTGAGAATTCAACAATATGAGATCATAGGACAAAGAAAGATGTGGCGGCTGGGTGGGCTTAGAACTGAAAAGTGACTCTTTTGAAGAGAACAGACATTATGTTTCCAGAGATGTAATAGAATCCAGCTTGATTCAAGCAGTGTGATGTCCAAAAAGGCACAAGAACAATCACTGTTGGGCTGTAATAGCAGGAGTGCAACAAGAGCCGAGGAAGTGTGCCGAGTCGCCATTTTCTGAGATGTGTTCTGCAAAATACAAACTTTAAAGGTTAGTAACAGATCTTCGAAAACAATAAGGAAAGTAACTATGTTTAGTATTTAGAATGCATTTGCATTTCATTTGTGTTGATGCTCTTTAGGCAGGTCTAACTCTTCAAAGGATGTACATGTTTTACAATTTAGTGGGCACCATGTTTCCAGATTTCTCTCTAGACTTGTGGGTTATGTAGCTGAAGACATCACCCAGACAATGGGCTCAAGTTCTCTTGTTATCCTTCCAATCCATATGGAGATGAGAATTCTGGTGGATCCAGTCCTGGTGAATGTGTGCATAGACGGGGGTAGCCATGAGGTAC
>NW_004524784.1:4275379-4276784 GCF_000260255.1 Octodon degus | reverse complement strand
AAAAACAGGGGGTTGTTGTTCATGAAGCAAGTTCTAGCATTTAGCTATGCAGCATACTGAGTTTCATACAAACAATAATTAGTTTATATATTAATTCATCAAATATATCTTGGACATCTATTAACCTTCAGGGTTTTTTTTCTATTCTTAAGTAAATGGCTTATACTAACTCTGTCAGAGGGTGGCAAGTGCTGTGGAAAAATAGAATAGAAAAATTAATCCTACACAGCCTCTATTCAGAAGATTACAAATCACACTATTAAAGTGGTAAGATCAGATGAGTTTTGTTTTAGCAAATAATTTAGAAACTCTGCTATTAATGAGTCATTCCAAACTGGAACTAAACTGGCCCAAATTGTATATATAACACTTCATTGCTCATTTAGAAATAAATATTTGTTCATGATTGACCTTTTAAGACATTGTTTTGGTTTGCATCTAGGTATCCCTACAAAGCATCACATAGTCCATAGTGTGGCTTCTGGAGTTTGTGATGGATTCTTCATCTAGTGCTGGGATTGTGAGTGTGGGTACTGCACCTGTCCTGGGGCAGGTAATCTACATTACAATATGGGGAGGGGAGAGAATCTTGCTAGAAGCCACAACTCCTGTCCCTCCTTTTGCTCTTTGCTGTTTTCTGCCACCATGAACTGCTGCTCTCTTCCATGTGTCACTCTGCCTTGGAGCCAGCTGAGTATGGACTAAAACCTCCACTAACTGTGAACTAAATAAACCTTTACTTCCTTAATTCTAGATGTAGGGTATTTTGTCCCAGCAACAAGAGTGAACAAGACAGGCATTAAAACACTGTGAGTGAAATACAGACAAATAGATCACTATCACTTCCCTTAGTGGGCCTGTAGTTGTAAGGGAGAAACAAATTTTATAGTACATAAAGGAATCATGAGAAGAAGAGGAAAGTAATAGCTATAAACTAACATCCATTAGAAAGAACAGTGAAAGAAAGAGATTAGCACCACATTATAGTTTGATCTGGAATATCCCCCAAATGATCCTGGGTTTAAAGGTATGTCCCCAGCTGGTACCACTCTTGAAAGATAGCAGGCATTTTAGGCAGGAGGCCAAATTGGAGGAGACGGGTCAGGTTGCCAAGGGCCTTTGAAGAGTATATTTTTGTATCAGGGCCCTTTATTCCTCTCTTTTTCTCTCTTTGTGGCCACAATGAAGCGAAAACTACTCCCACAGCTTCACCACAGGCTTGTAGCAATGGAGCCAGTGTACCATGGACTGAATTCTCTGAAACCATGAGCACAAAGTAAACCTTTCTTCCTTTGTTTTTCTTAGGTATTATTTCATAGCAATAGAAAAGTACTATCCCCTAGTTTGGGGGAATTTGCACCTGCAGAATTATGTGATTCTTTTTTTTATTTTTTTATTTTATTTT
>NW_004524784.1:4263311-4274414 GCF_000260255.1 Octodon degus | reverse complement strand
AAAGAAAAGGAATGAACAGAAATTCTTGGGTCATTGTTGGGTATAGTCTCATTTCTAAATCATATATAGTCTTTTTTCATAGTCTTTATAGTTTTAAGGATAAGAATTAAAATAGTATTTTATAAAATGAAAAAAAAGTTTTAATCTCATGTATAAAACCTTAAGGAGCTAATTCTCTAAATGATGACTAAAGCCCAAAAGAAGATGCCAAGGCCCAACTTCCACAGAAAGTGCCTGCCACGCAAAGCAGTAAGTAGCCTGGGACTGGAAGATAATAATTACAGCTGAAAATTTTGGCAAATAGATGTCCTCCACACAGCACTGGCCTGAAGGAGACTCAGAGCACATTAGTTACACTCTCTGCAGAGGAGTAAGAAGATCAGCTCCAGGTAGCTGCTAAAGAATTCTATAAAATATCCCTCCGAAATGAAAGAAGTGATTAGAACACCTTTTCAAGCTCACAGAAGGTAAATGCAGGATAGCAGTGCCCTTCGGAGAAGAAAAGCAGCCAGGCCAATAGAAGATGGGAAGTGACTGGCTACAATATGTCTCCAAAGGAACCAGTAAGGAAGGTAGATAGACTGAATACAGCCCCAACATCACTTTTTAAAATTGCACCATGTTAGATACCAAAACCAGTGTCCAGGGGAATGGTGAAGTCATGCTCCTGTAATGTTTAGAAAGAATCACATTTTCCTGGAGCTCTCAGGGTGCTGCTGCTTAGAAGGACGCCAAGAATATGACAAACATCCTGTCCATAAATTCAATCAGAATCAAAAAAATAAAACCTATACAAATGAAGTCAAGGACTGAGATTGCTCAATCTGAAGGAGAAAGAAACAAGAGATTATTAAATTGGCCCACATGTACTATGTGCATATAAATTAATATGAATTAATATATACTTAATATAGCTATTTTCTATCTTCATTAGGGCACAAAACATTTTTAGCTACAATATAAATATTTATTTAGGGTTAAATGTTAAGAGAATCACTTAAGGTGGTGTTCAAACTCTAGCCAAATCTATCCTTAGATTGAAAGTCCTCTATTGCAGGGTCCTGTTCTTGGGTTTATTTGGCTTAAAACACTGGTAGAGGTTGGTGGTTAATGGTTTCTTTCTCTTCGTTCCATTCTAATTTTAAGGACATTTCCCCTCTTACTGACCCACAGCAGGAAGGGACTTTCCCCTCTTTCCTGCAGGTGTTTATGCCAAGCATGCCCTGTACTTCCAGCCACAGGTGCCTCTAAGTCCCTCCCCTGTGCCATCAGTAGAAAACTCCCAACTCCTCCCTTCTCCTGTGCCGCATCCCTCCTGCCTCAAATGGAACCTGCCTCTTCCCTGAGGACACTTCTTCCTCTGCCCTCAAATTTGATCCTCTCCACATGCATCTGAGCACAAAGACACAGTGCTACTGTTCGTCTTATTGTCTTTATCCTTCCAGTCACAGTTCTTGCTTCCTATTACAAAAATCGTATTTTTCTTTCCAGCTGTCCCCAACTTCTTAACCATTGGCTTTTGTCTGTTCACTCCTTTCTATGTCATTTATTAAACTCTTAGCATGTGGCCTCCAAACTCAGCTGTCATTCCCACACTTCACTGCATACAAGTCAACCACATGATGTGGGGCTGTGACTGTCCATTCCTTGTCGGTAGTAGCTCCCTCCACCCACCTGGAGCCACATCCCCCTGTGCACATGGGCTGGGGCTGGCCCTTGTCTGCCTCTGCCTCACCTTCAGAGTCAGCCATGGCTCCCCTTGCTCCCATTGCTGGGCTGGCTCAGCAACTCCTGTGGAAATCAGTCTTCAGTCAGTCAGAACTTCAGGCCCACTGGTCCACCTCAGTCTCACAACATATTGACCTCGTCTTGCCATTTCTTCCTTCCTTGTTCAGAGCTCAGAGTTCAGCAATGGTGTACACTCTTCCCCAAACCTCCTTTAACCTTTGGAGTTTTTTATTTCATTCTTCTGGAAAACTTCATCCATTCCTTCATCCCAGAAACTGAAGCTGGCTGAAGAAAGGTACACAGCAGAGCATGCTGGTTTCACTACAAATGCACAAAGTGCATCCCCGACAGATCCTCCTACCATGTTTCTCTGTTTCTCTGTTTAACTCACTCTCCTTCCCACAGATATGTCTGCATAGCTTTTCCCCTCCCTCCTTGAATGACAACTGTCCTCCCTCTCTACACACACACCTTTGTCCTGCACTCCTCAGTTCAAACTGTAACATGGGGTCGGGGGCTCTCCTTGTCTGTATACTGAGCACCCATTCTCAATACACACCCCTTTCTTTGCCTGCAAAGTTTTCCATCCTGTCTGGTCCTGAGCAGCTTTCCTGTTGCTCGAACAAGATCTCTGACACCCACAGTTTTAAAGAGGAGAAGTTTAATTTGGCTCACAGCCTCAGAGTACTCAGTCTGTGGTTCCCCAGCTCCAAGGCAGAAGCTTTTTGACTGAAGGGCAGGGTGGAGCAAAGCCTCAGCTCATGGCCAGTTCCTGACCAGGAAGCAGAGAACGTGCAAACAGCACCAGAAAGAGGCCAAGGAGAGATACAGTCCCTAAGGTCATGCCCTATGACCCACTCACACACCCAGAAGTGCTCTTTACTAATCTCTCCAGCCAACCAAGTTGACAAATCAAGATTAACTGTCAACATCCCCTTGGCAACCATACCTGTCTGTGACCCTCCTTCTCAGTTGCCTTCTTTAATCTATTACATGCCCAGAAGTCAGCCTTTTATTACATTCACCTGCCTCTCTAGCTCTTTCTCATTACAAAGCATTTGCCGCTCTTCCCTGCATATTTCCCAGCTCTTCACCCTGGCCTCCTCTCCAGTGTCCATTAATAACGAGCCTTGCCAGTGTCCCTGTGACACTTATGTCCCTGGATTCAGTGAGCAAGAGCACAGGGAAGAGAAAGAACAAGCCTGGTGCTGGGCGAGGTGAGGCATGCCTATAATTGCAGCTTCCTGGGAGGGGGAGGGAGGAGGACCACACACTAGCAAGACCCATGTCTGCCTAAGATGTGAGAAACTTGGGCTGTAGCTCGTGGGGCAGCACTTACCAAGCTTGTGCAAGAGGCAGGACTTTCTAATCCCCACCATGCTTAGCTGCACAGAGGTATTTGACACCGCTGTCACACCTTCGTTGTTTGAAATACTCTTTTTTCTGGGTCATAGTGACACAGGATTTTCTGGTCCCCATCCTACCCTTCTAAAACTTCTCCTTTGTACAAAACTGGTCACTAAACTGGTCAACATGCTGTGTGAGCTGCATCTTTTTTGCTTTTTAATGTTTACAGTGCTGAAAACATTGCACTGCAGGATCTTGCATAAGCTTGGTAAGTGCTGCACCACAGAGCTACAGCCCAAACTTCTTATATTTTTGGTTGACATGGGTCTTGCTATCGTGCAGTTCTCCGCCCTCACCCTCCTGAGCAGCTGCAACTATAGGCAGGCATCACCTCGCCCAGCACCAGGCTTGTTCTTTCTCTTCCCTGTGCTCTTGCTCAGCATGTGTAGCAACCACAGATGGCATAGAGGATCCTCAAGTGCCTATCTCTAGACCAGAACTTCCATCATGTTTCTGAATCATTTGTCCATCTGTCAACTTGTCATCTCCATGCAAAGTCTCAAAGACACCAGTGGCTCCAAAACTAAAGTCTGCATTTTGTTATTCATTGATCTATGCTTCTCTTTCAGTAAAAGACACCACCATCTTTCCTGTGATACAAACCAGAGACCTAGGAATCACTCCACCCTTCCTTCTTTCCTCCCTGAGTTAATGGCTGGTCCTGCTGATTTTATCTCTAAAAAATATCACTCAAATCCTTCTTCCACCGTAACCTATGCCACCAACCTCCCTGTTTCTATGACTGGGGTAGTTTCTTCCTATAATGGCCTGGACTCTGCACTGTTCATAACCAACCTTCCTTCCTCTCTTCCACTGACATCCACACTGATATTTTGGAAACTTAATTCTGAGAATGTGCCTCTTTTATTTAACCTGCAGCAGTTTCCATTGTTCTAAGAATAAAGATAGAACGCTACATCTGCAGACAAATTCCCAGGGTCATACACTTCCTGCCACAGGTTTTCTGTTGCAGTTGGAAATTTCTTAACAAAATCTTTTCTCATGGCTTTATGCATGTTTTATAGTATGGAATATGTCTACTATAATTTCATTTCTAGTAGGGAGACATACTCCCTGTTATAAAACATCCTTTCATATGATTTTAGTTTTACAATTATCAGTTTTACAGCCAAGGAGATAGCTTAGTGGCATAAGTGCCTGCCTGGCAAGCACAAGATCCCAAGTTCAATCCCTGGTACCGGGTGGAGGAGGGACAATTATAAGTTCAATAATTACTTCAGTCTTACAATTTTTTTTTTTACTAATGTCTGTCTCCTATAGCTGGTGACTTGCCTGTGACCATAGGATCTATGTGAGACCTGGCTCATCACACAATGCCTACAGCTCCATCCAATGCCAAGAGAAGGTGAACCATCAGTAAATATTTATTAAAGGAATCCATTAACAATCAATATTTTTCTTTGTGTATGTCTATGTAAATTGACTTTATGTATCTCTATGTAATTATCACCCAATTTATGATTGAATTCTTCACTATTAATGGAGTAGCTGAAATCAGTTCTTCAATGATAAATGTAGCCTGTAAGAATTTCTTTGTTATTCTTACATAAAAATCTAAATATAGTCATGTGCTGTCTAACCAATGAAAACAGACACATGATGGTGATCCCATCATGATCCCATAATGATAAGATTGCATCATTAATGACATTATAGCTGTTTTAGTTTATGTAAGAATAAATAATGACTGCTACAACATTGTTCTTAAGAGCCCCATAAAGATCTATGCTGCAAAGGCTTGGCTTGCCAAGTGGCACTACTGGGAAATGGTGGAAAGTTTAAGAGGTGGCTCCTAGTGATGAGGGGTCATAAGTCTCTGGGGTAACCTTGAAGGGGACTGTGTAACCCAGTCTCTTCCTCTTTGTATCCAGCAATGAAATGAGAGGCTTTGCTCCTGCCATGACCTGCTGCCTCACCAGAGGCCCCAAAGCACTGAAAGTTAACAGACCACTGACTAAACCCTAAAACACCATGGGCCAAATCAAGCCTTTCCTTTTTCCAAGTGGATTGTCTCAGGTGTTTTTTATAGTAATGGAAAGCTGACTAACATGTGACAAAATTGTCTAAGAGCACAATTTTAGAAAACATCCCCAACATGAAGCATTCTGTGACTGTACTGTTGGTATGGCGACTTTGTTTCTGTGCTTGCTAATATATTATTCTACTTACTGTGGAACTGAAAATTAAGGAACTATTTAGACTTTCAGTTTGGACCATTTGGTTTCTAATCTTTTTTTACTCACTGACTTAATGTTTAAACTTCTCCTTTTGTCCACTTACCAGACCTAGCAGAGACCTAGGATGCAAAGTGCTTGCTGGTGGTTGGAGCTCAGCCACCCTGGGGCCAGACAGGCACAGGGGCTACACTGTCTGGAATGGAGCCTGCTCCTGCTGGAGCACAGCAGTCCTCTGCTCCAGCTCGGGTACAGTTTGTCCTCACTGCCATTTCTCTGATTAGTTGTTTCTCTGATCTAAACTTGGTGCTGTGTTCTTTCCTATTTTAACCTCATATCTGTTTGTATCTCCTGAAGTTTCCACTGAGGCTGCAAGCTGAAATATACTTTGGTCTGCTCATGTGGGTTAGACAGTCTTAGCTCCATCCTCTGGGACAGGAAGGAGATGCTCCTGGGAGTGACTCAGACCCAGCCCTGAGCCCATTTGCATAGGAAGTTCATCTTCAGATCTCGGACTCACCACAACTTCTCCTTATTCTTCCTCCTTCTGCTCCCCTCCAGGCCTCCTTGTCCTACAGACTCTAATCCCAAAGCAGCTGGGTCTCCCCTCCAGTGATTGTTGTGACTGCTCTTCTTTCTCTGAGCATCCCTTATCTGATTAGTCACATACACTCTGTCACATACTCTTCCTCCTCCTACCTCTTCAACACAAGTATTTCTCAGAGCCTGACCTTAATAACTTGTCTTTACCTTCCACCTACTCTCCTTGGGAAGTGTTTTAGTGACTCTTCTCTCATTGCTGCGTCATAAAACCTGACATTAGAAGTTAAAGAGGGAAAGGTAGCTCACAATTTGTAGATAGAGGTTTCAGCCCATAATTGGCTGGCTCCAAGGCAGGGTGGCATATGGCAGAGGGGCAACAGTTCATGGTGATGGCAGACAGCAAAAGCAATAAGGAAGAGAGGGAGGGCACAAGCCTTTCCATCCCTTGTGTTGGATGCAGGCTACCCGCCTTAGGGCCAGTAGAGCACTCACTCCCTTAATCCCAGCATTAGACCATGAATGTCATACACTCTGGATTCAGCCACCCCTGAGAAGCCTGCCCCTGTGATTGTATGAGACTTTGGAGAGACATCTAGACACAAGCCATACAGGAAGACTTTTTTTCACGTGGTTCTGGAAACTGAAACTTTTGTTTAGCAGTCATTCTATTTTGTCTAACATACATTTATATTTAAAGAAAACAATGATGCATGGTTAACTGTACAAGTGAGTGTTGAATGAAACTACTCAATTCACAATGATTAAGTGTAATAACCCCATTATAATTTGAAAATCTCAAGTCAAAAATGTATGTAATACCCCTAACCTAGCAAATAGCTTGGCCTCACCAAACTTAAATGTACTCAGAACATGCCTACACTGCATGGTAGGGAAGCACTCTACTACTGAGCCCTGTCTCCAGCCCTCCTCAAAACATCTTTGCTCTGAAGGACAGAGCACCAACTCGAACCTTCACTCTAACTTTCAGGTCTTCATACAGATGTTGCCCAAGTTGATAACTCAACTTCTCAGGGCCTGGAGTTCTATCCCCTGCCTACCATGCCGGCCCTGCCCCCAGGGCACGCTGAGGCAACAATTGAGACTGGGTGTGGTGGCACATGCTGGTAATCCCAGCACTTGGGAGGCTGTAGACAGGAGGATCACTATGAGTCCAATCTAAGCAGTGAGACCCTGTGGACCCTATAGACCCTGTCCTAAAATAAAAATAAATAAATAAATAAACTTTTAAAAAGTTAGCTCAACTTACGAGCTATGTTTTCATGGTTAGGATAATGTAAAAGTATATTCAAATAGCTACTCTATTTTCATCTTTCTGTAGCATTCAATAAGTCATCTGAGATATTCTTTTTATGAAACAAGTTTTGTAGTAGATGATTTGGCCCAGATCACAGTAATATAAATGTTCTGTGCACACTAAAGGTAGGCTGAGTTAGGCAGTGAAGTTCAGAGCTTTAAGCACTTTTTTTTTTTTTTTAATTTAGGACAGGGTGGACAGGGTGTTCAGGGTCTCACTGCATAGATCAGACCCCTAGTGCTCCTCCTTTTTACAGCCTCCCAAGAGCCGGGATTACAGGAGCAGGCTACCACACCCAGTCTCAATCACCATCTCAATGCCCTTGGGGGCAGGGCCGGCATAGCAAGCCTGGGGATCAAACTCCTGGCCCCTGCGTCTGCCTAAACAAGTGTTTTAATCCACTGAGCTATTTGGCCTGCCCTTTTTAAACACATTTTTGATGTAGGTAACTTGCAACTTACAGTATATTTACTGGATTATCTAACCTTCATAAGGTGAGGGTGTAAGGGGCCGGGGAGATGGCTCAGTAGAATAAGCACTTCCTTGGCAAGTACAAGGGCCTGAGTTCAATCCCCAGTTCTGCCAAAAAAAAAACAAACAAACAAAAAAAAAAAAACTTGACACATAAGGTGAGGGTGTGATACTGCCACTATTTCCACACTTGTCACTATTTCCTTTGGACATAAAGTGTGTCAGGTAAAATAGAAATGTTTCTATGGGAATGCAACAGAAGAGATGCTTCTGGAGAAGAAAGCCATGCAGCTGTTCTCAACTTCCACTATGTCAGCACTACTTGTTTGTATTACCAAGCCTAGAGTATGCTTTCTCTGCCATACAAGTAGATGACAAGAACTACCTTCCCGTATCCTCCTGTAAGCAGTGAGTAACGTTCTTGCTACACCACCAGCATGGCCAGAATATTAGCATTCATCAAATACTTATCATGTATTTTTCTCTTCTGAGATTTAGAAAAGTAGGGGAGAAGTCTAACAACTCCAAGAAATTTTTTCTCAGTGATAACATCCACAAGGAAATTTTCATCTGAAAACGTAATTGTGGAAAATTTCAGGCACTACATGAAAGTACAGTTGATATTTAATGTTATTTTTAAAATTTACCCTTAAAGTCAGGCACTATTTATAATTAAATGAATGACTGCCATCTAATTATTAATTACAAAATGTCTGTTTGCTTTACAAAAGAAACATGACCCCCAGAGGTCCTTGGTTTTGCAGTTAATTTAATTAGTGAATTTAATACATGTCTTCTAGATTGCTCATGTTATATTTTTGCTGAAGGAAGGTAGCTGGCTTGTCAGAAGGAATTACTTACAAATTGCCTAATTAATTGCTTTAATCCTAATGTGATGAGATTCACAAGGAAATAGAAAAGGGCATTCTAAGGATAGACAACAGACAAAACTACACGCATAGGCACCCTACTCCTTGGCATTAGCTCTAAAGTCATGTTACTTGTAGATGTCTAATCAGAAAGAGCTGTTTGATTAATAAGGGATATTGGCTTCAGAGAAAATGTATAGAAATTTTGTTTGCTTCTATTTAATTAGAGCATAATAAAGTATAGTATCAAAACTTTTAAACTTTTAATAGGAAGCAAATGTTCACAAATATAAATGATATTACAATTGGAAAAAAGAACCAAATATAATATAATTTCTCTGCAAGGTTATTTATATATTTACCATTGAAAACAGTATGAGCCTTTGAGATTTAAATCCTCATAGGCTGGGAGGATTTAAAAGAGCTTAATGCTGAGTTAATGCATCATTTTTTTAATACAAGTATCACCCCTTGCATTACACTGCATCTAACTTAGCCTCCCACAAGAGATCCTAGATGTAAAAGATCATTCAGCGATCCAAAGCCTTGTATACGACATCACCATATTGCACGATACAAGTACTTTACATAGTATCTCCATTCAGTCAAGTAGCTAAAGTCCCCTCTTGTGCTAAACCTAAGTGTCTACCAACTGATGGACAGATAAAGAAAATACGATATGTGTGTACACAAGAGAGTAGTATGCAGTCATTTAAAAGGATTAAATCTCATCTTTCACTACAACATAAGTGGACCTGGAGACCATTCATGTTACATGAAGTAAGTCAGCTACAGAAAGACAAGCACTACATGATTTTCTCATATATAGAATATGAAAAAAAGGTTTGCTACAAAGAAATTGAGGATAGTATGACGTTTATCAGAGGCTGGGAAGAATGGAGACAGATAGGTGAGGAGAGTTTGATCAATCGATACTAAGTTATATTTAGGACCAAGATTTTCTATAGCACAGTTGAGTGACTATAGGTAGCGGCTGTGTAATATAGATCTCAAAAATCTAGAAGGGATTTTTAAAATGATTTTTCAGTAGATGGATTTTTTGTCTGATTACACAATGTAAACATGGAGTAAAATATCACACTGTACCTCAGTATTATGTCTATTTATTTGTGTTTTGTATATGGGTTTAAAATACTTACTTTAGTAAACTCTGATTACATATGTGAATGTTCATACTCTTCAGTGAATTGTCAAATGTTTGCAAAACATGCACTGGGCAGTAACACTGTGAAAAATCCTTTATGGTCTAATTCATTAACTTATATCTTAATTATAAAATGAGCATAAACTAAATTACCATCTTTTAAAAAAAAATAAATAAAATAATTTAGTTTAAAAATTGAAAGCAAACTAGGCACAATGCACACACCGCAATCCCAGCACTGTGGGAAAATGAGGCAGGAGGATAGCAAGGTGGAGCCCAGCCAGGGCACCTCAGCAACTTAGTGAGACCCTGTCTCAAAATAACAAATAAAACAGGGATATGGGTATAGTTCAGTACACAGCTCCTGGGTTCAATTCCTAGTGCTACAAAAAAGAAATAATAAACCCAAGTTACTACTGACTAGCATAGTAACCTGTGTGTTACCTAAACCCCACTGGAGGCTATTTCTGGAGATCATGCTTTGGACTTCTCCAATAATACATATTTTGTGAGAGGTTCCTTCCTGCCAGAGCATGACATGCAAACTCCCTAGATTGCCACTCAAGAGGCTGCACGCTCTTGAATCACATTTTTGGTCCCGTCTTATGTCCGCGCTATCCAGCATTCCCCACCTGAAAGAATGAACGTCACCACAGATTCAGTGACATGTTGTTGAAACGATGTTCCATACAGGAGGTACAGGCAGGGTGCAGACCCCGGCTTATGCCCGTAACTCCTGGAGGTGCTCTCACAGTGATTGCAGCTCATAGCATAATCTCGCGTGGCCTGGACCAATAACCATGCTGTCATTGAGCTGTTTCTGACCAAGGAGCCTTCCTGAGTTCATCAAGGCTGTTAGAAGAATGAAATACGGAGAATATGATTCCAGTCTCTTTCTCTTTGCTGCTGTCTCTCTCTCAGATCAGAACTGGAATCTTTTCCAGCTTTTATTCAAAATATTGACTACAACTCCAAGTCACCTTCTTAAGAGACCAAAGGCAGGGGAATCCATTACAATGCAACTTCCATTATCAGCAGGTGTAATTTTCATTCATTCTGACAGTTTCATGCATCCATTTATTTGTTGCCTCAAGGCAGCAAAGAAAATTAATAGTTATCCTCAGTTCGAACAGTTACATCTATATTGATACTGGAGTGGTTACAAAATTTAGCCCTATTGACAAAAGTAATTCTTTTTTTTTTTTTTCAAAATTTTATTGATAAACAGATAGTAATGAGACAGTTTCAAATCAAATTGGAAGTACAGGTTCAACAAATAACACACTGCACACACACTTCTTAGTGGTTAATTGCTGCACAAGATGCAGACTTGAGATCCTATTTACAAACACCATTAGAACAAATCATTCTATTCATTAAGAGAATGCAACTATACATCTATCCTAACCA
>NW_004524784.1:4259874-4261756 GCF_000260255.1 Octodon degus | reverse complement strand
GAGAGGCCAAGCAAGAAGATCCTGAAAAAGCAGTGAGTGAAGCTGTAAGAGTAAATCTCAAGGTGTGTGGGAGACGCCAAGAAGTCAGAGATTTCAGGAACATGGAACATTGCCAAGGGAAGCTATAAGCCACAAGTGGAACTTGCCCAAGAAGGCCAGAAGGGCTGCAACTGGCAATGCCATAGGGACAGGCCACCAGAGCCCTCTGGAGTTTGCATCCCACTACAACCTGCCCATGATGCTGGACACGGAGCTATAGGACGTAACATTTTCCCTGTTGGATTTCAGTTCTGCTTTAATCCCTTTCTAGTCCCCTGTTCCTCCATTGTTGGATGGAATTTTGCATAATGAGATGGAAACTTTCAGGGGTCAGAAGCAGAATGTCATGGGTGAGACCTAAAATTTCTCCCAGAAGTCTCATGTGTTCAGAGTGGGGGGTTGTTGGAAGGGAATTGGATCATGGCAGCATCATGCCCATCAGTAGATCCACCTGTTTGTGAGATCCTGTGCTTTTAGGAGATGGTGCCTGTTGGAGGGGTGAGCCACAGGGTTCCCTGGAAAGGCTTATTCTTGCCCTGGCTTCTTCCTTCTCACCTCTGCTTTCTGTCCACCATGACATCAACAGATTTCCTCTACATGTGCCTTCACTATGCTCTTTCTGCC
The DNA here is from genome assembly GCF_000260255.1 of Octodon degus. Classification (NCBI taxonomy): domain Eukaryota; kingdom Metazoa; phylum Chordata; class Mammalia; order Rodentia; family Octodontidae; genus Octodon; species Octodon degus. The sequence continues at coordinate 4,261,093 of NW_004524784.1, read as the reverse complement.
TTGGAGTCAGGTTACCACGGACTGAACCCATTGAAAATGTAAGCCAAAATAAACTTCCCTTCTTTTATGTTATGAGTGTCAGGTGTTTTTGTTTCAGCAACAGGAAAGCTGACAGATAAATGCTGCCTGCTCAAGCCTCACACAGGCCTCCCTCCAGAACTGCCCTTAGTTATAGGAGGAGCTTCCTCAATTCTAGGAGATAGCCTTGCTGCAGGGTCAGCCTTCTTCCATGACTAGCCAGTGCAGGGGTACAAATACCTGGCTGTCCCCAACTCATCTTCCTCTTCCCTCCAACAACTTACATTGGGACATCCTAGAAGGGCCCCAATCTCAGAGCTCCATGTAGGCTTAGTAGAAGCCTCCATTGCAGCTGCATCACAATTCAGCTCTTCTCCGAGTGCAGTCTTACCTCCTTCGCCTCCTTATAGATGCTGTTTCATTGCACACTTTCTACCTGAAAATCTACACCTGTCTCTCCGAGAGTGTGACCTATGACAATATGGGACTTATTAATCACTATAGCATACAAGGAACAAAGTAAACAGTCCTTACAAAAAAGCAAAATGAAAATTTTTAAAGAGTAAGATGAGCATCATTTAACCATAAGCATGAAACAAGCTGATGTACATGTGCGTGTTAAAATCTCAGAATTAGGACACAAGCTCTCCACTGAATCAAAATCTAACATCTATCTCTATTTTGTCAGTGTTATTTCATATATGTCAGCTGAGTTTATCTTAGCCTTTTAAGATTAAAATTAAACTGGCCAGGGCCTAGAGTTATGCATCTTTAGGGAAGCACAGCACTGTCCTCTAATGCTTCTTTGAATTCCTGGCCACGTGTATCCCTCCAGTGCATGTGCCAACGCTTGTTCTCACTTGTGTGGCATGGAAGCAGCTTTCTCCCCTTCTGTCCAGCTCAGCCTTGACTAAAGCCCTCTTCTCAGTTCCCTCCCATGTCCCCATACCCCACTTACACAGACAGGCTGAGCAGTTTACTAGGGTGCGTTAGATGAGGGAGACCTTGTAAAAACACAATACAAACAACTTAAAATTGGACTTGCTATTCATTTGCTTAAAACTATTTTTGACCACTAAAAGCAGTTCATAATTGTACTTTCCTGAACACAATTTCCTTTCTCAACAGAATTCTGAGACAAGCTAAGAAAATATTTTCATCCCATTGCTTATTAGAAAACAAAATTGAAAACTAAATTTAA
>NW_004524784.1:4231369-4242819 GCF_000260255.1 Octodon degus | reverse complement strand
GCCTGGGCTGGGACTGGTCCCGCTGGCGCAGGGTAGCAACACTAAGTCTTTAAAAAACTTAGTTCTCTTTCTCATCTTGCAAGATGGTGGATGAAAAAATTGAGAAGCCAGTCACTGAAGAGAAGAAAGCCGAAGCCAAGAAGGCTTCTGGTAAAAAGGGTCAGGTGAAGGCAAAAAATCTAAGAGGGGGCAAACCTTTCAGTCAGCATGTGAGGAAACTTTGAGCTAGCATCACTCTGGCACCATCTTCATCATCCTCACCAGGCACCACAGAGGCAAGAGAGTGAAGCAGTTCCTGAAGCAGTCGGCCAGTGGCTTGCTACTTTTGACTGGGCCTCTTAGCCTTAATCATGTTCCTTTACAAAGAACACACCAGGAATTTTTCATTGCCACTTTTACAAAAATTGTATCAACAAAGTAAAAATCCCCAAACACCTCATTGATGCTCACTTGAAGAAGAAGCAACTGCAGAAGCCCAAACACCAGGAGGGCGAGATCTTCGACATGGAGAAAGAGAGAGACCAGATTTCAGAGCAGTGCAAGGTGGATCAGAAAGTAGTGGGCTCACAGATTTTAGCAAAAATCAAAGCCGTTCCTCAGCTCTGGGGCTACTTGCAATCTGTTTTTGCTCTGAAAAATGGAATGTATCCTCATAAATTAGTGTTTTAAGTTTCTTACTAAAAACCTAATTAAATAATGATACATTAAAAAAAGAAAGAAAACACTATTCTTTGACTAAGGAGAAAGACCAAACTTACATTAAAACGTTCATTAAATTTCTATAGATTCTGTTTTTCTTTTGGATTACATCACACAATTAAAGATCATAAGATCTTTTCAAAAATACAGCAGGTAAGATAAGATAGTAACACTAACCTGCTTGGACTTTAGAAACAGTTTACCCTTTAACTCATTTTCAATATGTATTTGGAAAGATCTAATGATTTCTTAAATGCTGTAATACATTTAAATAAACTAAGCCAATTGAACTTCATTCATTTTCAATCCACACACAGATGGCAAGATGCTCCTAATCTGTACAGAGAGCTTAAAAATCTTGAGTCATGTCTAAAACATTGGAACAACCTTGCAACTTTGGTTCATTAGTTCATGTAGCTAGAGTCACAGCTTGGGGAAACCACAAGACAGTGGATCCTCTGTGCTTTCTTGAAACCTCTCCAAGCAGTCTAATTTGACCACTGATGCTTTATTCTGGTTCTGAATGGAGGTGTGGGAAGTTTTGACTCTGTGTCAGATGTATTAAACCCTCCACATCTCTTGTTTGAAATTTAGGAAACCACAGATTTATCGGAATATTCATCCACTGCCAGGCTTTGTTATTAAGGAATGTAATAAAAAGCACACATATATTATAGTCAGCCCAGGATATGGAGCACAGTGGGGACAGACGGTAAGCCCTGCTTCTTAACAGACTTCTGACTCTGTTAATCTCTTCCTGTCGCTCACCCTTCACCTCTGTGTCTTCTCTTCATCAGCCAAGTGGCCAGGATTTGTTCATCACACAATATTTAGGTACTCTTTTACACAACACATAGGACATTCACAAATGTTATAGAGAAGAAACTAGCTTCACATTGTAAATAAATCTGCCTTCATGAATTATCAAACTTCAAGAAGTAATTTAATATGTGGGTGTGTTATCTTGTGCAGTAAGTGCCCGGGAACATTCTCAGAATCCTTCTGTTCACCACATCTGTCTAATGATGCATTGGTGTCAGTGTCTGGAGACTTTGTTTTAGTTACCCAGACTGCGTTAGTCATCGTCGAACTCCTCACTGACACATAATACCCAACAACCGCAACTTAAAGGGAGAGAAGTTTCAAGAATTTGGTCCAGTCAGCTGACTCCAAGGCAGGAGACTTCACTGCAGCTGGAAGCACAGGAAGAGAACAGAGCCACAAGGAGGAGGTCAGGGACCCGATGCAGACAGCCCTGCCCCCACCCCCCACCATGCCTCTCTAATCTGGCCTGACCCTCCCGGAGTGGGTTCCAGCAGTGCCCTGGATGGCTCCCCAGCCCATCAGCTTGACCAGATCAAGCTCTACGATCCCAAGGACAACCACTTTTGTCCCTTTGTCTTTTTACACAATAAATTCTTCCCAGTAAGACAAAAAAATAGAAATAATAAATACCTATGCTCTTTCTAATATACTACTGAAGCAAAGAAAAATTAAGAAAAAACTTTAGATATATCTGTGGCACACACACACACACACACACACACACACACACATACAACCACCATTTTGTACTCAGAAAATCTTTCAGGGAGGAAATAAGATATTTTTCAAAGCAGTTGAGTGAATCTGTGTGTGTGTGTGTGTGTGTGTGTGTGTGTGTGTGTGTGTATAAAAGGTAATAAACAAAAAAATGATAAAACACAGCCAAATATACTGTGAAATGAATTTTGGCTTTTCTTCCATTTTCATCTAGAAGACTAAAACTATTATTATGTATTTATTCTGTTTTCCCGGTGTCATTTTTCCAGGGACAGCAAACAGAAACATAAGGGCTCTTTCAGCCTTGACTGTCACAATTCATCTACATCCTAAAGGCAGGGGTGTTTTGGAAACAGTCATTACCATTGTCCTTTCAGCGATAATACACTATAACATTTTCCAATTGTCTCCACAGAGTCCAAGGGGTTTATCCAATAGCTATAGCCACAGGCAAGCAGGGAGCTCTCCCAGCATAAATGCATCCTTTATGGATTCTCGTGGGGAAATGCAAAAATAGATAGCATAAGCGCAAGGCGACAAATTATTACAGGCTATTTGGACCATACTTGAAGTGTAGGTAGCAGTTTTCAGAAAATTAGAATCAAATATAATAGATCCTTTCCCTCAAGAGCCTCAAATCTATGCTGCCGAAGCATGTGTTTATGCAGTCTCATGGTGAACTGTCCGTTTATGGTTTGTCTATCAACACATCCAGGAATGCCAAGATCCCTTGGTCCCTGAGGGGACTAAGTGGCCTGTTCTGAAACCTTTGCAGCTTGATAGCAGTTCAAATACCATTTTGCTTCACACTGGTTTTGTTCTATCTCCCACCCCTTTATCAAGGGATGAGAATTGGAGTCTGACCTCTTTTCTCCTTCATTTCTGCACTTGATTAAACTGATGCAGGAAAAGAGATATCCTGGGGGCAAAAATAAATCTGATGATACACATGCTTCACATCTATTTACAGCCATAGCCACTGAATCAACCAAATCCGACTTGACTGCAAACATCACCTCTCAAATCTTAACTAAGGCCCAGAACCTATTTAATTCCAGTACTGAAATAATCGCCCTTCTATATAGACCCTGTCATAATTAAAATTCAGATTTTTTTTTTTTTTTTGTACTGGGGATTGAACTCAGGACCCTGCGCTTGCAGATTTCTTTTACTATTCCCAACCAATAAACCAGAAAAATAATCCCAGGTTGAGTCATCTTTCTCCACCAGGTTCTAAGCTGGTGTCATAACTCCTCTGTTCCCAGCAGCCTAAGAAATTCAGCATTCCTTTTCGACCCCATGGAAAGGTAGCGTCACCTTGCATAATGATCATGTGATAAGGAGTGTTTGGTATTGTTTTGTTTTGCTTTTCCTAGTTATTTCATCATTTTTCTGAATTGTCAGAGTAATAACACATTGTCACGTTAGAAAATCCTAAAAGTCTAGATAATTATAGAGGAAAAAATAATGGCACACCTAGAGACAAACACCTGTTTTATCCGCTAAAATAATTTTTTCTGGTTCAAGAGTTTACCAACAATGAGAACAGCTAATAAATAATCACAAAGCCATGCTATTATTTCTTTGGTTTCACTGTAACAACACTAGAATTGAGTGGCATTAATTGCATTGTATTGAGCTCTAGTCACTTGTGCACTAAGCTTTGTCTGTAGGCTCCTTACAGGAGTATCTATCACATAGTACTTGCCCAACAACTACTTCTGAAATTGAAGTAAAGTAAATCAATCTAATCAGGCAGCAATGAACTTCTTGACAGAATCAGAATCCTGAGTCAAATGTTTGCTTTGTGTTCACAGTGGAAGCTTAGAACAAATCAACTTTTATCTGCTGAGAAGTATATTTTAATTTCAAAGTGAAACAATTATCATCTTAATTTTATTTTAATTAGGCATTTATGTATTTATTTATTTGGTACAGGGTCTCACTACACAGCTCAGACTCATAGTGATCCTCCTGTTTCAACCTTCCCAGCACTAGGATTACAGGCTTGTACCACCAAACCCAACTTTGGTGGCTGTACAGCACGCCTGGGGTTCTGAGATGGCATGAGGCACTGGGGATCGAACCCGGGTCCTTGTGCTTGCCAGGCAGGTGCTTAGACTGCCAACCTGTCTCCCCCAGCTTTTATCATCTTAATTTGATGAGCTATGGAATTTTCTATCTAATTCTGACATTTCATAAATGTCCAGAGGGGGAAAGCCACATAAATATCCTTATTTAATTATTTCTAATGATATTTTCCCATTATTAACACAAGTATCTTACCTTTAAACCTTGTTCATAACTCTAGAAATAAAATGATGTCAAAAGGCACTGCGCATGATATTGTAGCATGTAAGGGAGAGTTTGTGGATTTAAGAGTTGGTTCTACCATTTTCTATGCTGGACCTTTATTAAGTTTCTAAGCCATTCAAAAGTCATACGTCATCCACAGTTCTTCCTAAGTGAACCATGAATGTATACTTCACTGTTATTCCTCTTTAAATTAAATGAAATAGGCTGTAGGTATAGCTTAGTGGTAGAAAACTTGGCCTAGCATGCAAAAGGCCCCGACTTAGACCACAAAAATAAAATAAAATAAAATAAAATAAAGTGATGTAATAGGCCAAAGAACCTGGCAGAGCACTTGAATTCATCACAGGTATTCAAAATATGTTCATTGAATCTGAGAGAACTGAGCTCCCTTACCTTGTTTTTAGGTGACACTTTTCTTCCTAAGGTTAGTCACAACATGGCATAAAATAATTTTAGGTATAATGAGTAGTTTAGATAATTATGATCCTGTTCCTTTTATAAATGGAACAATATTCAGACTTGGTGATTAGGGTTGTGTCTACTTGAGGCAATTATGCCAATCATGCAGTATAATTTCGGTTAAGATATTTTTTCCCTTTTTAATATATCTTCATGTGGAAATTGCCTAAGACAATTGTCTTTTTACCCAAATAGCTGACTGAGTCATACACCATTGCTGGGGTGAATCTGTGAAGACACTGTATTCTTGCTCTTAGATCTAAGATCTTGGTATAAAAGTTTTAAAAATAAGTGAGCAGCCACAACTGGGAGTCTTTTGGAGGAAAGACAGCATGGCCACCTGTGTTGGTCAGGTGTCCTGTTGCCAAGTCACAATCCTGCTTAAAGGAGGGAAGGGTTAATTTAGTTTATGGTTTCAAGGAATTCAGTTCATGGTTTGCAGGCTCCAAGACAGGAGATCATGGAATAAGGGTGTAGTAGAACAAAATATGTAGCTCAGGGCATCTGAGAGATCAGAGTGGCTGGGCAAGGAGGAAGGGGCAAGGGATCAGAAAAAGGCCCTAAGACCACCCCGCCATGATCTACTTAGCCACACCCAGAAATGTGCTCTCCAATTGCCTGAGCAGTTTCCAAAGCCAATCAAGTTGATACTCCAGGATAACCACCATACCCAAAAGACAACTCCCAGTTCACTGCTGCTCACTGTGCATGCTCAGAACCTCATTCCTGCCCCTCTCCAATGTAGACAGGGCTCAAACAGGCACAGTCACCCTAAGATCACAAGAGATAAAGTGAATAAGCCAACTGGCCATTTAAAGTTGATTCATTTTGGTTTTTCTGTTTATATTTATTTACTTGTTACAGGGTCTCACTATGTGATTCAGATTTGTACGGATCCTTCTGTCTAAGCCTCCCCCTGGCTGGGTTCACAGGTGTGCACCACCACACTGGCATGGCATGTGGTGCTGGGGATTGAACCTGGGTCCTTGCCCTTGTGAGGCAGCCCTTTAGACTCCTGAGCTATCTCCTTAGCCCAGCTGATTCATTTTGAATGAAAGATACAAGGTGTGGTTAAAGCACATACTAGCATTCACATCCCAATACCCTTTAAGTGAAATGTATGGAAAACTAATTTATCAGAACTCGGGTAAACCTAGAATAAGAACAAGGGGAATTAGTTGTACAATTCCAAGTTTCAATGAGTGATATCATCCTGTTTGGGTTCTGTTCATTTCAGTTAATTCTTCTGGTACCTTCTAATGTCCCAAGTGAAAATGAAACCCTTGCTGGCATTGTTATCACTAGTGATCTGGCCTAAGTGTTCCATGACTGAATGTTTCAGGCAGGATTTTAGAGTACAGAGTGCTCAGACCAGTTAATGACATCTCTCAGAAATATTCACCTTCTTGGCCACATTCTATAAATTTAAGAAAGCCCATCTCCCTATTGCCAAATGAGAAAAAAAATTTTAGAAGGATTTTTTCTTTAATTAAAATGGGGATGTGGAGCATATTTATCCAAGAAAGGTAGCCTGTCCTTCAGTAGATCTTCACAATCGTGCACTTCCTAGTGTCAGGGGGACCAGTGTGCTGTGAGGCACCCACTTGTAATGACCTGTGGCCAGAGGAGCGGGACCTGAGGAAGGAGGAGGAGAGGTAGGCAGAAGGCACAAACATGACCTTGGGGGATCAAGCACTGTCAAGGGGTGACCTAGCGCCACTGCCTGGTGAGGAAATCAGACATTGCCAGTTGCTTGGGCTCACGTAATTCATTTTAGCTTCCATCTTTCACTTGGTGTTTCTACTCTCTAACAAGAATCAGTGAGAGCACCTGCAAATGTCATGTTTAGACATGTAAAATCTGCTGGCTTTTTGAGGACTTTAAATCTGCAAATTGTATAGGGAAAGCTACCTACATACAATCTAAATCCTGTCCCCAAAGAGAATACACAGGAGCTATAAATCCCAATTTAGATAGAAATTGAATTTTTAAAAAGTCCAAAAGAAATTGGTAACATGAGCTCACAATCCATTTCCTGCAAACAATCTGGGTTTTACCTGTTAGACTTTGAAAGACCCAACTGAAAAAGGAAGGGGGTTTGTTTCAGTGTCGAACAAAGCTGAACACAGAAGCTGATGTTTAGACCTCAAATGAAGGCTTGTTTACTGATGTTACCCAAATTGTTCTGAGAGGCTACTCACAAAATTTTATTGAACAAATGATGTCTGAGCCAAGCTTGAGTAACATGTGAAATCCCTGCTATTTATCAAACCAAAAAGACACACCTGCCTTACCTAGAGTAGTTTGCTTTTACTAGCCCCTAGCTACTTTTAGCCAAAGTTAATCAGAGTATAAAGAATCTGTTACATTAAATTACATTAAATGTTATTTATGACCAAGACAGCCTAATATGCTGACCTACCTGGAATGTTAGTGACATAAACTGGAACCACACCTAAATGTAAAAGCATACATCTCAATTAGTGAAATTTCAGGCATCTGAGGCCAAATTAAAGCAGAACTTAATCAAATCACAGCATGTGGGAACCACTAAGACTGAGACAAAGCTCAGGGTGTGTAAGAACACTTCCAGAGAGCCCTGAGGACATGACCCTGCTGTCAATGTAGGTACACATCTGGGCACAATTGTATAATGTTGACGTAGCAGTGGACAACGACACACAGAGACCAGCATGTAAGAAGGTAAATAGGTGATAACAACCTGTATACAAAATATACAATAAAAATGCAGGTGGCTCTTGTGCTGTGTTCTGCTCCATGCTGCCTGCCATTGTGCTGTTGCCTTACACATGTTTGTTCTTTAACCTGGGACCTCACCTGCAGAGATCTCCCATGGGCCTCGAGGGCAGCTGACACAGCGCATCAGTGATGTGGCCAAAGTAGACAAAGTACAAGATCTGGATTCAATCCCACCTGAACTAAGTCCTACTTCAGGATCTGTGTAGCAACGTGACTTCAGGCAAATAAAATATTTAAACTACTTCTGGTTTTGTTTTTTCCTTTTACCTATGAAAAATGGATATTAGTACCTTTTTCACAACATCATTCAAAAAATAATCCATGGAGGGCTGGCAAGATAGCTCAGCAGACTAACGTACCTGCTTTGGCAAGTGCAGGGACCAGGATTCGATCTCTAAGCCTGCACTCCAGCCCCACCCCCAGGGTGTGCTGAGCCAGCTACGAAGTCCAGGCATGGTGGTACACACCTGTAATCCCAGTGTTGGAGTGTCTGAAAACAGGAGGATCACTATGAGTCTGAACTGCATAGTGAGACCCTGTACCAAATATATTAATTAAAAAAAATTCATGGGACAATATTCAGGATAGCACCTATAATATAAAAAGACATTATGAAACGAAAATTTTTGTATAATGGTTTATCCATCTATCTTAAGATCACAAAAGGCTTATTCTATAATAAGTTTCCAAATTTCACACTCTCCTCTACTCACACTTAAGGAATATCTAGGGGGGCCAGGGAGATGGCTCAGTGGAATAAGCGCTTCCCTGGCAAGCACAGGGGCCTGAGTTCAATCCCCAGTTCCGTCAAATTAAAAAAAAAAAAAAACACTTAAGGAATATCTTGCAAATTTTTCAAGTATATATATCTAATAAGCTTGCATTTATATAAGTGGACTATTACTTAATATTGCTAAAGATCTAATTAATGCTATCTACCAACTTATGCACTTACAGGATCTATCTTCCATTCATTTAAGTATAGATATATACAGAGCTAGAATGCTCTTATATTGAGCTCTTTTGCTTTCTTTTTCCTTGAGAAATAATAATGTTCAACAGTAAGAATTTGTTACTCAAAGCTGAAACAAGGAGGAAGATTAATCACCGATAAGATCAGAAAAGGCATTAAGGAAACCTTCTAAAACAAAATGAGGGCTAGGAAGATAGCTCAGTGGTCTAAGCACCTGCCTGGCAAGCATAAGGACCCAGGTTTGATCCCCTGTACTGCATGCCATGCCAGCCCCACACTGTGCCAGCCACCAAAACCATGGTAGCACATGCCTGTAATCCCAGCACTGGGGAGGCTGCAATAGGAGGATCACTGTAGATCTGAGCTACATAGTGAGACCCTGTACCAAATAAATAAATAAATAAATAAATAAATAAATAAATAGAATTTTTTAAAATGAAAGGAAAATATTATTTTCTTTTTTGCTAAAAATAGTACATAATTGAGACATCACTGACTTTATTTATTTCAGTTCAGTTTATATTTATGGTGTCCCAGTTCTGCTGTAACAGGAAACCTCAGAAATGCCAGCAGAAAGAGGAGAAACCATTACAGGTTAAAGAGTTTGGGAGACCCAAGGATGGCATGGGGTAATGTTAACTGGCCTTGAAAAAACTTTGCAAAGTGACTTTAAACTATCCTGGATGGAACTGGAGGTCATTGTGTTAGGTAAAATAAACCAGGCAAAGAAAGGCAAGAACCACATGTTCTCTATCACATGCAAAAGGTTTGTTTTGTTTTGTTTTAAGTTGGCCTGAGGATGGATTAGTGATTCCAAGAGATTGGAAAAGGGGGAAGGTTGGATTCCATCAGCACACTCCATGTACATGGGTAGAAATGTCATGCTGAAGCCTATTAACATGTACAATTAAAACATGTTCATCAAAAATAGTAAATCAGCTCTAGAGTAGCCCTCACATAGTTGTAGGTATGGAAATATGTACAGTCTCTGTTTTGTGATTAAAATCAGGTCTTTGAGTCCTGAGTTTATTATAATCAGGAGGCAGCTGCAATGAATTCTTGAAAAGGAAATGCCATTTCACCAAGCCATGTGATTGTGGCAACCATCTGTGTAATCATCTTGCATTTGGTGGCAAACCACTATTCTTCCACACGCATAAGTTTATCTAAGTACTTTCTGGTCACCTACTTGAGTCAGGGAGTGAAACCTTCCTTGTCAAACTATGGAGTAAGATCATGCTCTCAACTGGAGTGAGTTTAGGCTAACTATAGTGAAAAGCATTAAAAACTAGTCATTCAGATAAAAAGTGAAATGAAACAGTAGCGTTTCTAGTAGAACTTAGCAATCATCTCAAATGGTCCCCAAACCAAAAGATGCTTAACTTTCAGGTAGTGCAACATCAAAATTATTATTATAGGGCCGGCCGAATAGCTCAGTGGATTAAAGCACCTGTAAGCAGGCACAGGGGCCAGGGATTCAATCTCCAGGCCTGCTGTGATGGCAATTGAGACTGGGCATGTTGGCACGCGTCTGTAATCCTAGTTCTTGGGAGGCTATAAACAGGTGGATCACTATGAGTCCAATCTAATAGTGAGACCCTGAACACCCTGTAGACCCTTCCCTAAAAAAAAAAGTATTATTATAGAACAATTATTATAATTAAAAAAATCAGAGTTCTCAAGTTATTTCTCATTTTAACCTATTGATTAAAGTAACATTAAGCATCTACAAATGCTGCACCATGGTTTCTGCTAGTTTAAAAGTTATGGCCTAAAACAAATATTAAATTCAGGTATATGTCTATACATTGAAATACTGGGGTTGTGCAATGATTCTGTCCCCTATCACATCCCCTCTCAGGAACAGTGAATATTTAATGATTTAATTTACCATTTTAAAAAAAGCACATTGATACACTAAAACTAAATGTACCAGGTTAACAGTACTGCAGTTCTAGTAGGTAGCCTTGCCTTTTGTCACTGTCTGTGATTCAGAGATTAATTTAGTAAAACAAAGAGTTCTTTTTGTTTTTTTAAATGTATTCAGGACAGGGTCTATAGGGTCTCACTACACAGATCAGACTCATAGTTATCCTCCTGTTTTCAACCTCCCAAGCTCTGGGATTATAGGGGTGCGCCACCACGCCCAGTCTTAATCGCTGTCTCAGTGTGCCCCAGGGGGTAGGTCAGCTCAGCAGGCTGGTGATCAAACCCCCAATCCCTGCACTCTGCCTAAGTAGGCACGTTAGTCTGCTGAGCTATCTGGCCAGACCAATGAAGAGATTTCTAAAAATATTCCTTATAGCTGAATTATTTATCAAACATTTGATAAGGAGAGACCATCCCTTGCTATGTGCTTGCAATACAAAATGTCCTTGCCCTCAAGAAGTTCCCAGTCATGTAAGGCAAGAAGATAGACATGTGACACATCTGCTTGTCAGATCCAGTGCATGTCTCTGCAATGGCTCAGCTCTGCTGTGGGATTTAAGTCCCCAGGTTTCACTAATGTTTGGGGCAGAGTTAATGAAGGATGAGAGGGAATTTCAAAGATCTAAAATTCTGGGTCAATAGCTCCTCCTCCTCCCCAGGTCCCCTGCCAGCAAGGATGTCACACTTGGGATGGCACAGCATTGTCTTTTTTTTTATATATATATATTTTCTTTTCTTTTCAAAGTTTTATTGATAAACATATAGCAATGAG
>NW_004524784.1:4221928-4224321 GCF_000260255.1 Octodon degus | reverse complement strand
GGGTGGGGGAGGCACTGAGGAGTGGGGGGGGGGCCGAGGGGCTGGGAGAGGGTCCGGCCCATGCTGCGCCTGGGCTGGGACTCAGCATTGTCTTTTGAAAGATAGTAACAATTCTTTATACTGCCTCCCTGCTCCTGAGGTCACTGTGCTGCCTTGACTAATAGTAGATTCTCATAGAAGGGATCTTGGGTCTGATGATAGAGAAACCAGTTGTCCATGGCACCACATTTGAAAGGCTATTCACCAGCTCAGCTCTCATTGTCCTTGCTTCAATGCCTTCAGATTCCATTCAGTGTGGGATCCCAACATAAGTTCCCCCATTCTCCTACTTCCTTCAAAGATCAGTGAGTTCACTCAAGTACCTATTTCTTTAAAGTATCATGGTGGACTTACTTTTCCCAACAGGAGCGATTTAGGGCAGGAGGAGAAACTATAAGACTTCTTCTTCTCTATAGATCCCATTGCTTGCTAAATAAAATCTTGAAGAGTGCAGAAAGCACAACCCTGGGCCCAGAAATAAGCAGAGGTAAAGATACATGCACGCTCTTGACAAAAAAAGGATTAGGGTAACTACTTAGAAGCAGAAACTTATATTGGCAGTTAACATGGGTTCCCTCAGACTGAGGGGGAAGACACATGACCACCCCAATCTGAAACTTCCTCTGACCTCATCATAAACACTTTATTTCCTTCTCTAGCAGCTGTGGACATTTACCTTCTTTCTTGTAGGCTGCTAGTATCCCCGTTCTTATTTTCCATCTATAATTCCATTTTGTATCCTTTTTACTATGAAACACCTCAACTCAGACAAATTTATTCCTGCAAACTGATCTTACTTCTATAGCTTGTTTCAGAAATCTGGGGCTCACTGAGAAAGATATAACCTTTTGGTTTCAGATTTTTACCTGTATGGTTACCTGGGTTTTGGTATCTTCTAGAAATAACAAATTATCTGAGAGATTAGAACATATATAATCAAAGCATGAATATAAGGAATCCTGTTAAACTTTCAATAGATTGCTTATACAGATTTGTCAGTAGTTACCCAGCCAGTGGCCCACTTGTAAATGGGAAAATACTGTTTTTCCTATGCCCAGTAATCCATGTTCCCCAGTAATAATAGGAAAAGCCAATTTGTTTGAGACAATACCCAATGGCCATTAAAGATAAAAGGATTAAACCCAACATTTAAGAGATCTCTGCTAATAGACCTACAAAAAGTTCTAACTCATCTTTTTCATAATTATCCTGTTGTGATTATTTGACTTGTTTCTTTGGCTTTGTCTCCTCCAGACTCAAAGTCATATGTCTACCCAAGAGAAAAATGCCTGTCATCTATTGAGGGCCTTTAGATAAAACCTCTGAAGAATATATCTAACTGCCAGTCAACAACTACAACCCATTTCAGCGTGAAGAAGCCAGAGTGGTCAACACCCATATTTCCCTCATAGCAGTTCGGGTTACTTCTTCAGAGGGGGAATGTTGCAGGCAGCTGAGTTAGATGGAAATATTATAGGCAGTCAGACAGAGCCAGGCCCTCGAAGGGGACAGCACACAAGATGAGATGCCTTACAACTGTGGGAGGGGCAGATGCTCCTGCTGTGAACCAGCCCTAAAGGCCAAACAAATGCTAAACGAGTAGCACCTGGGACTGATATTCTAAATAGGTATCAATCACCTGGAAAGACCCAAGTGAGTCACTAGTCCAACCCCCAACAGAAAGAGACCCTGTCCCGCATTCCAACCCCCAACAGGAAAAGACCCTGTCCCATATGTAATTTCATTGGTTGACCATAGTTTTGTCCCAACTCCTGCCCACCTAAGTGAGTTCCCATTCTTTCTACCTTAGCCTCACATGGTTTTACACTATAAAAGTCCCTGTAAGAGACAGCTTCCAGGGGAACTACCCGCTCAGGCCCCCCTTCTGTCCCTCTCTTAGACAGGAGCTTTCTTTGCTCATTAAAAAAAAAAAGCAGAAACTTAGGGGGGAGGGAGAAAGAAAAAGACAGAGAGAGGGGGAGGGACAGAGGGAGGGAGGGAGAGAAGAAGAGAGGGAGAGACAGAGACAGAGAGAGTGAGGGGAAGGGAGGGGAGAGGGAGGAAAGAAGAGATGGAGAGAGAGTGAGGGGGGAGGAGGGAAGGAGAGAAGAAGAGAAGAAGAGAGAGACAGAGAGCAGAGACAGAGAGACAGACAGAGACGGGGGTGCGGGGAGAGCTTGCACCTCAGGAGCTCAGGTTTCAAGACAGAGCAGTCCAAGCCCATTGAGCATGATGTGAACAGCTGCACACCCCATGGCACCTGAAGATATCCACTTGCTTCTAGGTACCTTACCTGATGTCCATAATGGGGATCCTGATACGCTGAGAAAAATTTAAATTCTCTATCTTTTCAT
>NW_004524784.1:4203441-4221308 GCF_000260255.1 Octodon degus | reverse complement strand
TCTTCTACTCATGTGACTCTCCTCAAGATACTTTCATTTTTAAATATTTTTTGTTTTGATTAACTTTTTGTATAGTTTTAATGCTTAATGGTAAGTTTGGACCATCTGGAAAGTCCCCTTAAATATTATTCTTGTATACTGCTAGATGAATAAATTATTAGCCTAGCAGAGAAAAATCTGGCATCTTTACATATCATATACAACAGTTTACCATTTGCCTCCGAAAATATTCTGCAATTTGTCTACCAAGCACGATGCTGCATTACATGATAAACATTATTTTCTCTGCTGTGAATTTGAGGAGCCAAAACCAACTGGGGTTAAAGGTCAGAGACAGAAATAGTGGCAGAAAGGTAAATTTAAGGATTTGATGTAACTAATTTTCAGAAGTATAGATACATATTATTTTGATGCTATTATTTTCCAACTGAAAATATTCATTCCAGTAGCTGAGAAGCTTTCTGATATTACCAGATAAAAATATTCAGTAGCATTCTCATATATATAACAAATTCTAAAGATTTATACCATCATGAACCTACAGGCCAAGATATATCATTAAGGGATCCAAATAAAACAAATTAAAAAGTGAAAAAATTGGGATATGTTTTTGTATCAAAGGTACATTCTTAATAAATTTTATTTGTGTTAACTCTAACAAAACGAATAGAACCATCAGTACTGATGACGGAATCTGAAAGTATCCTTTCAAAACACTCCTAGCAAGTTTTCTACTACATATCCAATGAAGCAATCAAGAATATCAACTACAGGCTGCAGAGATAGCTTGGCAGCCTACGCATCACCTAGGCAAGCACAACGACCTGGGTTCAATCCCCAGGACCACATGCCTTGCCAGCCCTGCCCCAGGTGCACGAAGCCAGCCACCAAAACCAGGCATGCCTGTAATCCCAGCACTGCTTACCAAAATTACCGACGATAGCAGTAGTTGGTATTTTTTCTTCTTTGTTTAATTTTATGTATTTGATACAGGGTCTCACTAGGCAGCTTGGACTCATGGTGATCCTCCTATTTCAGCCTCCCTGCTGACACACCCATATGACATGATAATTCAAGAGCTTGCCCAGGCCCCCAGCCAGAAACCTGAGAGAAATCGTGCGCAAGTGTCTCACTTTCACTCCTCCACCCAGATTTTATTCCCTGAACACTTTTGCAGCCCATTCATTTCTCCCTTCTAACCTCAATCCAGTGTTACTACTCACCGAAGGAAAAGCAATTACTTCTAAGCCAATCTTTGCCTTATTCCGGCAGCTTCCCTTCTCCATCAGCCGCAACAGTGAGGGATCTACAATGAACGTCTGGCAGTAACAGCCTCTTGCTTAAGAACCCTTAGTGGCTCCAAGTCTCCCTAAGGACATTGTATGGATTGTACGGGATGCAGGGTGCTCCCATCATCCCTTGCGCATACCATCCTCAGCTTTAATGCCAACAGACTGTACAGCATCACTAGACTGCTCTGTGGCCTGCTCTTTTTCTTTTTACTTCATCTTTCTCTTTTAAATGCCCTTCTCTTCTCACCCTCACCTACATAGGGCACATTCCTGTACTGCAAGAATTATTTCTCCAGCATCCCTTCCTGGATGGGCCCTGCCAGCAGCCTGAGTGTCCTTCCTTAGGCTCTCGGGGCACCACGTGAACTTTTGTTCCTACATGTCCCATTTAGCCTACTGAACAAAAATCATGCACTGCTGTAGCAACCTCTCCCTTCAACCAGCAGCTGTTCATCACAGACTGTGAAGTCTGTCATTCCAAGACACATTGTGCACTCAGATGCATTTCAGCAGCAGAGCTGAATGGTGAAACCTATCCAAGAGTGACCACAGGGACAGGATTCCCCCACCTGCTGTAGGTTACTGCCACTGCTCACAGTGTGCCCAAGAAGCGGCAACAGGACTTCAGACAGAAGCGGCCGTCAAAAGCACTAATGCAGCTGAGAGATGCTAACAGCCCTGCCTTGGCTTTGCTGGATTGGGAAGTGCCTGGAAAGGCACCAGGCCCCTGGGCTCTAGATGCCTGCCTGAGCCAAGCCCTGGCTAGCTGTAGCTGTGGCTGCCTGCTTCCTGCCTGCCAACCCTTTCCTATTCTGGCCACAGACAGACCCTGATTCTCTGCAGCCTTCCAGAACACATGTTTCAGACTTGACCCACTTAATTCGAACTTCCTGTGCCCTACTTTCGTCCCTGAGACGGGCTGCTGGACAGACCAAGCCTGCTGGCCAGGTGCTCTTGTCACTGCAAGACTGTGAGCCTCATCTTCCCAGCTATGTCCTAAGCTCCCAGGGACACGTCCTGGGCTCTGCTGCATCCTTGGTTTCCTAACAGTGCCTTGCTCAGTTCTTTGCATGTAGGAAGCTCTCGGCCCACTGTGGACTCACTTATTTCCCGAAAGCTGTCTCTCTGGTCACTCAGCTTTGTGCTCTGCCTGCTACCATTATTTTTAACTTTGTGAGAACAGCCCTTAGACTAATCAGTGATTAGTATCTTTCATCATATCTCTATATCTCCATTCATGGATGGATTTAAAGTCTGCTCTCAGTCCTTTCCATCACGTACTGTCCCTTCTCTCATTTCTTGCCTGATTTCTCTCTTTGTGTTTCACTTAGCTTTTATTGGTACAGGTTCACAGTACATAATGAGTACATTCACCATGGGGAGTCAATAACGCACATGATACAGCTTAACTCTTTTTATTTCCCTGTAAGTAAAGATAGTCTCTCAGTATTTTGAGCACATTTCAAGCAACTTTTGAGAAAATTATACCAGATCATGTGTATTTTGGATATGTGCCTATGTGAAATTTTTCCATTGCTGTCCACTAAATTATGAAATTCTCTTTTCTTTCTGCCAAGTTTTCCAGATGTTGATCCATCATCTCTAATCTCTTATGTTCTATTCTGGGGAAAAAGAAATCATTACGGGGGTTTCTAAGTTGCTAAGTTGCCAAGACTGTGTTCAAATCTGAAATCCTCCTGCCTCAGCCTCACATAGTCCTGAAAGAAGAAATCTTAAGTGCAGCTGGCCTTAGTTCTTGTGTGTATGATACCATCCAAACACTCTGCTCCTAGTTCCTGGAACGATGGACTGAGTGCCAGCCATGTGGTTGGCCTGGAGCCTGGTTTCCCCACACTAGGGTTCTCAGAGGCCTACAGAAGTATTCAAATGCTGAGAAGAGATGATAAGAACCACCAAGCATGAAATCAGAGGCCAAGGCTACTCTTGGGGTTTTTGGTATTGGGATCAAACTCAGGACCTTGAGCTTGCGAGGCAGATGCTTATGGCACTGAGCTATGTCCCTGGCCAAGGGCACTCTTGATAAAGAAATGTCTCAAAGTCCAGAACAAGAGGGTGGTGTAGACTAGCAGGTCAGAGAACAGGCTGGTCCCTCCTGGCAGAAGCCAGCAGGTGAATGACCCAAGTGTGACTGAGGCAGTCAGCACACAAGGTTGGAGTACAGACATAAAATTCTTTCTAAATTTAAACATTCAACTATAAGACATACTTCATTTCTTCATTTTTTCACTCTCTTTGGAATGTGTCTGGTATATTTTCCTTTCAGCTCCCTACTCTGTCCTGCTGATAATCACTAATCATAGGCTTTTGTTTCTTAGTTTTATTTATTTATATTTATTTATTTATTTTTCTGTATTTTAGGGAAGGGTCTACAGAATGTTCAGGGTCTCACTAATAGATTGGACTCATAGTGATTTTCCTGTTTACAGCCTCCCAAGTGCTGGGATTACAGGCACATGCCATCTTGCGCAGTCTCAATTGCAATCTCAGTGTGCCCTGGGACCGGAGCCGGCACGGCAGGCCAGGGAATCGAACGCCGGGACCCTAAGCCTGTTTGCAGGTGCTTTAATCCACGGAGCTATTTGGCCAGCCCTGTTTCTTAGTTTTAAAATTTAAAACATAAATATAATTAGAGTTATAAAAGATCTTAATATCTACTTTCTTTCATTTGTTGTTTCTAAACAATTTACTTCACTTACTGCTTTCATTACAATAGTTTATAGATTGAATAGAATCTATATTTTATATCTACCACTTTATTAAAAATACTGTCTTCAGGTGAAGGAAAATATCCTTATGGCTTTGACTTATGCACAGAATTTGTACAATTTTTATATTGGGGAGAAAAACACAAACCATGAGAGAACACATAAATTCTATGAAAATAATAGTATTTGCTCCTTGAAAGTCACCATTAAAAATGAAGAGGCAGATCTCAGATTGGAATAAGCATATATTATGTATATAAAGTGCATATTACATATTATTAGATATTGTGTATTTGACATAGGATTTGTACCCAGAATACCTTTAAAGCTCAGTGAGGGGCTGGTGAGATGGCTCAGTGGTCTAAAGCACCTACTTAGAACAAGTTTAGCAAATCACAGGGACCACGGTTCAATCCCCCAGCACCACATGCCAGCCTGCCCTGCCCCCTGGTGGGCTGAGCTGGCCACACACACACACACACACACACACAAATAAATAAATAATAAAAAAAAAAAAAAGCTCAGTGACTAGACAAGAAATCCAACTGGAAAAATGGCCAACAAGGTTTTGACTAGACATTTAAAAAAGAAGAAACAAATCAGTGGCCAACCACCACACTGAAAGATGTTCAGTATCACTGATCATTAAAGAAATGCAAGTTGAGTCCTTAATGAGATACTACTAGGTGTCCACTTGAACAGTTAAACTTAAATGACTGATGACAAAGGTCAGTATAGCCAGTGTCCTCATCTATTGCTTGTGAGTGTATAAAATGCTACAACCCCTCCACCTAGAAAACCATTTGACAATTTCTTAAAGATTTAGCATACATTTGTGTTACATATGTACTAATATACTGATATTTTCACCCCTAGGTACCTACGTAAACTGAAATATCTGCCCACACAAAGACTTTTACATGCTGGGTATGGTGTTGCACGCCTTGAATCCCAGCACGCAAGAGGTTGAGACATGAAGACTGCTGCAAGTTGAAGGCCAGCCTGAGCTGCAAAGTGTGTTTAAGGGAGCCTGAACTACACAGCAAAAGACCAAAAAAAAACCAAACAAACAAACAAACAAACAAACAAAAAAAAAAAACCACACCTTTTATGTGAATGCTTATGGTAGCATTTTTATAAGAATTCTGCAGTGGAAACAGCTCAAGTATTTATCTACAGATAAGCAAAATATCAAATGCCCATACAAGGGATCCAGCAACAGAATAAATAAACTAATGGAGGAACGCACAACTTGCCTACAAGCACACCATCCTGAGCATGCCCCATCACATCCAAAGCACTCAACTCAAATGTATCTTAAAAACACTACGCTAAGGGCTGGCCAAATAGCTCAGCAGATTAAAGCTCCTGATTAGGCATATGCAGGGGCCCAGAGTTCTATCCTTAGGCCTGCAGTGCCGGCCCTGCCCCCGGGGCGCGGTGAGACTGTGCACAATGGTGCACACCTGTAATCCCAGCTCTTGGGAGGCTGTAAACAGGTGGATTACTATGAGTCCCATCTGGTAGTGATACCCTGAACACCCTATAGACCCTTCCCTAAAGTACAAAAAACACTAAGCTAAATGAAGGAAGATAAAAACACAAAAGCAGACCTACTGTGTGATTCCACTGATAAACAGATGTATGAAAGCAAAATTATAGGGCCAGGATTCAGATCAGTGGTTTCCCAGGGCTGGAGCTGGGATGGGAGTGGGCAGCAATCGCTAAGGGCACAATATAAAGTCTAAGGGAGGTGACAACAATGCAGCCAAGTGCGGAGGCAGCTATCTGTAACCTCAGCAATCAGGGAGGCTGAGGCAGAAGCATCACAAGTGGACACCCAGTTGGACGACTGTAACTTAGTGAGGCTGTGTCTCAAAAAATTTTTTTAAACTTAAAAAGGGCTGGGAATGTAATTCAGGGAGGAGGCCCTGGGTTCATTCCATAGGGGGAGGCAAAGGAGGAGAAGGAGTAGGAAGAAAGGGAGGAGGAGGGAAAAGAAGAGGAAAACAAAGTTTGTTGTAGTTGTGTTGACACACAACTTTGCACATTGACTCATCAAACTGTACACCTAGAATCAGCAATTTTAAGTAAATTAAACTTCAATGAAACTGTAAAAATATCCTTCATTGCTCTAAATCATTTCCTTAAGCTCGGCATCTGCACATGGTTCATTTTCTACACCGTTACGTCTGCATTTTATTGCTTTCAATTTAAGTTTTATTGCAGTTCATATGAGTGCATGTGTGTGTTTATTCCAAATGTCCTCTTTTCTTGAGAACTAAGGAAACAGTAACATACCACTCTTCTGATTCATGAGCATACCTATTCCACGGGGTCGAGGCTGACTTTTGCTCTAGGTGCTTGTAACTTTGCTGGTGAACTTTCTCAGAATTTCATTCATTATCTTCTTTCTCATCCTCAGGTTTGGTTTGCTGTTGTCTGGTGCCTGTTGAGAGAGATAAACGGAGGCTGAGGCTGAGGGAAGGACAGGTGCATGAAGTTAGAGATAGGAGCGCAGGAAGCTGGCAGCTGCAGGTTCTGCATACCAGGCCCTGGCCAGCAGGACTCCTCCAAGCATGACCCAGGGAGAGCAAAGCAAGGTGGGGCTGTCCAGCCCTGTCATCATGGGTGGAAGAATGAGGGTGCCAGGCTGTCATGGCTGCTTCTGATGTCAGGGACACTTAACCTGTAACTAATTATCTGAATTGTACCTGCAAAAAAGTATCTGCTATTATAAACTTCTCCTTAAAACCCAATTCTTTGTGTTTGTTTTGCGGTACATCCCCACCCCTTATAAATTTTTTTCTTTTTAATTTTTATTTTGAGCCAAGTTCTTGCTAAGTTGCCCAGGCTGGATTCAACCTTGCAATCTTCCTGCCTCAACCTCCTAGAATTCTGGAATTACAGGTGCATGCACCACCATATTCAGCTTAAAATTAGATTCTTTTCTTCTAAATTCCATTACCTGTACCTCCGCGTCCTTTTTCTTACACCAAGCAACTATCCATTGCATCGCAGTGTGGCGTCTATCTACTGAGATACTCCCATCTCTGGAAGACAGAGACCACCTGAAAGAGGACCGCTGTGTTTCCTGGGGCCTCTGGGAATGGCTGCCCCACTAGCAACTACTCTGTGCTATTGATCAGTTTGATTTAACTGAGCTCGAAGAGCCATTTAGGAGCAACAGGGACCAGAAGTGTACAGAAGCCAACCCACACATGTAAACAGGAGGGGAGCAATCCGAACATCATAGAAGATAACCCAGCAAGTAGAACAAAGGATTTAAAGAACAGATAGGTACTGAAAAAATCTTCTGAAATCAACAGCATCAGTGATGAGCCGCAGAAGGGAAGAGACGGTCATTATCTGAAGACTCCGAAAGACCAGCGTCTTGCGTGGCTCCGTGCCAGGGGCACATGGTGCTCTGGCTGGGATTCTCAGAGCTCTACTGCTAAAGCACAGATCACATGTGTGCTGTGAATGTGTTCTTGCTCTGGTTTGGAGGTGACAGACAGCCGTACCGCATGCCATCTCGCTTTCCATCCTGGCCCCAGCCAGGCAATAAACCAAATCATCACCCAGTCTGTCTCAACCATGTGGTTTTCCTAGCCAGCTGAAGAAAATATTTTCAGAATGTAGAATGTAAACAGGATTCCTACTGTTAGCAATTCTGTGTCATTTACTTGCGGTTTAGTTTCTTTTACTTTAAGTCACATTTAAATTCAAAAGATTGCCAGCCTGCATGATGCATGTAAGCAAATCAGAAATATAGATTAGAGTTGCAACCGATTAGTCAGTTCACTGTGAATGTATCTGTGCAAATGGAGAAAGGGGGGAAATCCATTATGCTCCTGGGATATTGCTTCTCCACAGGAAATTCAATTGTGGAAAGGGCTTTAAAAGCAATGCCTTTAGTCATTTGTGTTTTCTACACACTGGTTACAGCGAACGCTAACAGAATGCATAGGCAGAACTTCTGCCTGCGCTCTTATGATACAGGGAAAGTCCTGCAAGTGCATTTTAGTAGATGGAGATCACAAAGTGTGTATTGCTCATGCTATTGAAGATGTTTTCTAAGAAAATACAATTTTCTGGATCCATTATTTCCTGTGGTGTAAAAGTATATGTCTCCAGTGGATGATCCTCAGTGATAAAGGTTGTCTGAACACTGCTACTCACTGAGAATCCAAATCAAGAAATTGCCTTTGTTTATAAATTTCCTTGGAAACACATTCAATCTTCCCAATCAATAGGGAGACAAATGAGCCATAGCAATTCCATCCTTTACCCACAGGCCTACACAAATCATGTTTCCCTAGCACATCACCACAAATGACATTTTCTACAATAGTGTTGCTACTTTAGTTACACTGCCCATCATCTTTATATTATTTGGAAGCTGTTGTGCTAACATTAAAATTTACTAAATTATATATTTCTTGATTTTCTTTTCCTGATGTCTTCTGAACTGGGGTCAAGTGGCAATCCTAGGGTCCCTAATGAATGGACACAGCACATGTACACCCAGGCAAGCCCACTGCATTCCATCTTCCGCTCCTACTCCCTCCTTTACTCAAAGTAATTGGCTACCAGCTCCCCATCTTGGTCTCATCACACTTTCTCAGCTGTATCATGATTCACAAAAGAATCTCCTCACAATAAAGACTCATGGAATAAGGTTATGTGGCCTACAAGATTAGGCACCGGGGGATCAGAAGAACAATCATTGCCAGCCACAGATTATTTAGATCATGTGACAAAAGGACAAGCAACTGCCTCTAGCAGGTGAGGTTTGAAAAAGTTTTCATCTGAGAAGAAGAAATGGATAGCTCAAGAATGAGGACTTAAGATCTGCGGGGAGATATAGGAGGAGATTAGCCGTGTTTTGAGTTGAGTAACTTAACAGACAGATTTTAGTTCACATCTGAGCATTTGGACAAAGAAGAATGAAATTTCCTTCTTTACTTAAGCCCTGAAACCAAACAGAACACTCTGCCATGAAGAGGTTTAATCATTCCGTGTGTTTATTTCTTAAAAACAAAACAAAACGCAAAACTTTTAATTCTTTGGAACAGGGTCTCGCTACTCAGCTCAAACTTGTAGTGATCCTCATGTCTCAGCCTCCTAGTATTGCAGGCAGCCGAGTTAGATAGAAGTATTATAGGCAGTTAGACAGGCCCAGGCCCTCGAAGGAGACAACACAGAAGATGAGATGCCTTACAACTGTGGGAGGGGCAGATGCTCCTGCTGTGAACCAGACCTAAAGCCCTAAAGGCCAAACAAATGCTAAAACAGTAGCACCTGGGATTGATATTCTAATAGGTATCAATCACCTGAAAAGACCCAAGTGAGTCACTAGCCCAACCCCCAACAGAAAGAGACCCTATCCCACATTCTAACCCCCAACAGAAAAAGACCCTGTCCCATATGTAATCCCATTGGTTGACCATAGTTTTGTCCCACCTCCTGCCCAACATAAGCAAGTTCCCATTCTCTCTACCTTAGCCTCACATGGTTCTACACTATAAAAGTCCCTGGAAGAAACAGCTTCCCGGGGAACTACCCGCTCGGGCCCCCCTCCTGTCCCTCTCTTGGATAGGAGCTTTCTTTCTCTCAGTAAATATATTCTGCTCATAACCTACGTTTGTTCCTAAAATTTATTCTTCGGTTTTAGAGAACATGAACTCGTGCAGGTCACGTCCAGAGATCATTTTTCCCTATGTCATTTGGAGGTTCCCTATATTGTTTGGAGGTCACCCACCCTAGACCAGTTTTTCTCCCTGTATCACTAGTGCTGGGATTACAGGCCTGTACCATCACGACCAGTTTCAAGACCAAAACGGTGTGCTCAGGGTTCTGGGGGCCTGTATAGCATGCGGTAGCAGGGATGGAATTTGGGATTTTGCCGGGTAGGCACTAAGACTGCAGAGCTATCTCCCCAGCCCTCTTTATTTCTTATATAAATGTAAATTTCAACTCAGTCTCATTAATTTGGTCTGAAAATAAATCATTTATGACTGATCATGGAAATGTATTACTAACCTCAAAGGATTACTCTACTTCATCTTTCCCTGATATTTTTGTGTCCAGAATCTCCTATTTTTCTATTTTATACCCTCCTTTTTATTCTGTACATTCATGAGCAGCATGTAAACCTGACTTTAATTAGGCATCTGCTCACAAGCCATGTCTTGAACATTTCAGTGAGAACTATTTTCATTGTGAATAATTCTTATGAGAAAAGTCTTTCTTAGCTCTAACTTGAATCTCCTTGGTCTAAATTAAAACCATGCTTGCTTGCTTGCTTCACTATAAGGAAAAATACTCCTCCCACTCCTCATTACAACTTGGCCCCTGGAAGAAAGGACGTCCACCTACATCCCCACCAAGAGTTAGGGAGAAACAGCGAAGAGCTCGACTCCTTCAGCCGCATTTCCCATGAAGAGTCACTGAGTTCTGTATTGGCCAAATTCTCCATGCCTTCATGGAAGAGAAGGAACAGGGCTCTTTACTTTTTCTGCTTTGATGAGAAACACAATGCACACTGCAACTCACCCAATACCTCTGCCCCCAGGGTACCCCAGGGCCTGGGAAATCTTCAAAGAAAGAAGGTAAGAGCTCTATTTTGGCCTCAGGTTGGAATCATATTCTCTAACACAGTTTTCTTTCTCTGACACAGTTCACATTGTCTAACACAGTGGAGAACAGGGCAGGTGGGTCATTGATCTGGCTGTTTAAAATGTTAAGAATGAGCCTTTTGGTCCTCATAAGAGTGTTCTTAACTGAGTGCCCCTGTCAGAGGTTGGAGAAGATGCAGGTTTGAGACCCAGATGCCTAACATCAGTGTAGTCTCAGGGAGTGTCCCATCATGTAACTGTTCCACATGCCACATAAGGCTGTCTCGAATTGTTGGCCCTCTTTGGAATCCTGCCTGCACAGCCCCAGAGCTAGACACTTGGAGGGATCCAAAAGAGAGCAAGCCCTTTGCTCCATCCCCCAGAAGTTTTCAGTTTTATGTCCATTCTTGAATTATCCTATTTCCCTTAGGCCTAGTTTTATGAGACATTCATAATTTTATAGTTTCCCTTCAGAATACTTACAGTTTCTAAAATGTGACTCTGGAAGCTGCAGCATATTCTACCCGGGTTTCATCCAAATGAAATACTGCTTCTCGACCTTGTAGGGTCAAAGCTTTCCATTCGTGCTAAACTTTGAAAACAGCTTCTTTGTCTTCACATTGGGCCTCACTTGGCTGTTGGTGCAGCATCTGCAAGTGACTTTGTGCTTCCGGCCATCCTCACTGTCTGGTGTGCTCCAGCCAGAGCCTCTCTCTCTCCCCCATTCAATCACATGTGTGTTGTGCATTTTACCCCTTGGACCATCTTGCCTTGTTATCTGGTGAAAGAACAGCACACAGATCAAAGGGCTGACCTGCTACAGAAAAGTTTGGATTCAGTGTCACTGACTCGTTCAGATTTCAGTACTATGCAGAATTTTTTATATTGCTACATCTCTAGATTTTCCTTTTCTTTCTGCTTTTGGTAAAGTGGCTTGCATTGCACATGGTGATAATATCTTGTTCCAGTTTTCTGAAGCTTGTAATATTTTTCATTTGTCTTTTTATTCCTTCTACTAGCTCATCATTGGGTAGTATTCTCTCAGGCTGAATTATTAAGAATAGTTAGGATTGGTATAGAAACATTATTTTTTTCTCTCTCAAAAGCAGTAGACAGGGCTGGTAAGATGGCTCAGTGGTCTAAAGCACCTACTTAGAACAAGCTAAGCCAAGCAAAGCACAGGGACCGCAGTTCAATCCCCAGCACCACATGCCAGCCAGCCCCGCCCCCTGGTGGGCTGAGCTGGCCACACACAAAAATAAATAAACAAATAAATAAATAATTTTTAAAAAAAAGCAGTAGACATCCTCACCGAAAACAAATCAAGGAACACATAAACAAAATCCATGTTATGTTTATTTGTTCACATAATATTTAAAGGGGAAAAATAGAATATAATGCTTTATTTAATAAAACAATAACAAAAATGTACATATTTCTTCTATATTATACACTAATTAAAAACCCCACAGACAAAAGAAGATAAAAAAGAAAAAAATAAGGGGCAAGAGTAGGTGGAGGCTAAGAATGGATGGATACAAATGCAAGGAAAGGAGAGGTGGGAAGCAGAGAGAAGTGGAGGGCAGAAACTTTCAAAATAGCAGCACCCAACTATGACTTTTTTTTTTTCTTTTGGTGGAACTGGGGATTGAACTCAGAACCTTGCACTTGCCAGGGAAGCGCTTATTCCACTGAGCCATCTCCCCAGCCCCTCAACTATGACTTTTTAATGTGAAGCCACTAAAGCATGACACATTTTCTCTATTAGAGCATAAACAGAAAAGCTTAGGGACTTCATCCTCAGAGTAGATGGTAGACATAGAATTGAGGACCAAAATTCTCCCATTCCTGACTTGAAGAAAGAAATATTAGAAGCTAGAGCCGTCACACGTACAGTACTCAGAGATGGGTCTCCTGTAGCCAGAGGTTTCAAGGAGTTTGGCTGAGAAAAAAAGTCACAAGACAGGAGGCGCTGGTTAAGCTGGTTTCTACTATACAACATGGAACCAGCATTTCCTCTAAACCTGAAGACCTAAACTTCTAAATCTGTAGCAGGGCAGCCCTTTGATCTGTGTGCTGTTCTTTCATGAGATAACAAGGCAAGATGGTCCAAGGGGTAAAATGCACGACACACATGTGATTGAATGGGGGAGAGAGAGAGGCTCCGGCTGGAGCACACTGGACGGTGAGGATGGCCAGAAGTACAAAGTCACTTGCAGATGCTGCACCAACAGCCAAGTGGAACAGTGGCCGGGAGCCCTGCAGCTGATGTTGAGCACAGTGCTCTCTCCACACCTCCAGGAGGCTTCTCCACTTTGTTCAGGTTCCCAGATGGGTACCCCCAGGGAACACCCTTTGTAGACATCAGAGTAGCTGCACTAAAATGCAGCCAATTTGGACTGACTGAGAACCGGAAATTACATTTATAGGAATCCAGTTCCCCTAGTGTTAAACCCAATCATTAGTAAACATTAACTTACGTGCATATATAATGAAATAAATCATGTTAAAACTAAAGGTCATTAATACTAAAAATTCATCATGGCCACTCACTCTCCACCTTTGATTACTGCCTATGTTCTTGCAGTTATTTACACTTATTGCATCTTTTCAGCAGAAACATTGTTCAGTGTTGATTCCTAAAATCCCTATTGCGTGATGTCAGGTAGGCGGCTTGAACGTGGCTGCAGCAAGTATTCACAGCACACAAATTAGCAAATGCTATAAATCAGGCAAATTAATGCTTTAGGCATTAATGCTTAGGCAAATCAGTGAAGTGGTTGTTAAACATTTACAGACTTGCAAGCTACCTGAAGAGAAGATGCAACCATCATTGCCAGACACCCCAGGAGGAAAACTAATTCAGTAACCACATCCCATTGTACATGCAATGGAATGGTCAAAAGCATATTAAATATTCACCTTGAGTTACTAGTATCCCAGGAGGGTGTTCATGGCTTTCTCACTATCTGTTGCACCATCTTTGTTACCAACCCCACGTTCAAAACTCGGACCTTGGCCAGCGTAGGGTGCACGCAGGGTGTTGTAAATGACTTGGCAGCAACCCTGCAGTCAACACATTGCCAACCATGCCAGAAGTACTAACAATGTGATGTTTCCCCCTCTGTAAAGCATTTCTCAAATATTCTCCCATCGATGGAATGGCATAGCTATGAATTTAAAGAAGAAACCAGTAAGAGGGGAACAGTGGCCTAAACTTGTAATCTCAGCTACTCAGGAGTCTGTAACAAGAGGATATCAATACTGAGGCCAGCCGAAGCAACTGAGCAAGACCAGGTCTCAGGATAAAAAAAATCAAAAGGGCTGGGAATGTATCTTGGTAGTAAAGTACCCCTGGGTTCCACTCTCAGTACAGCAAAAAACAAAAACAAAAATGAAATGATAAAATTTAATGTGGTATGCATAAGTGTGTGTGAGGGGCCAATTACGTTTTAGGCACCACAAGATCTGGTGTTTCTCCCACCCTGGGCAAGCATGCTGAGCTAGCACATGCACCTCTCATTTCTGAGTCTAAATCTTCACAACTATTCTGTTCAAAACCAAAAGCACAGGGTGATGGTATAGCTTGATGGTAGAGCATTTGCCCAGTATGCGTGAGGCCCTGGATTCAATACCCAGCACTGAAAATAACTAAATAACTGAATAAATACAACAATGTGAGAATGATACTACATTGTCCTTCAAAAATATTTAATTTTTAAATTTTCTTCTGATTTCTCAAAATGTGAAGTGTCAGTACCCTAACTTTAGACAATTTCTCAAGTAGCTATCCTTCTAAAGAAATACTTCCTTCCATAAACTACCTCACTTCTTGACTCTCCATTGGAGAGAATGTGAATTCAAGTTCTTGATGTATTTAATATTTATTCTTTTTTTTTTTCTTTTTCAGAACTGGGGATTGAACTCAGGTCCTTGAGTTTGCCAGGCAAGCGCTTATTCTATTGAGCTAACTCCCTGGCCGACATTTATTCTTAAAGATTTCCCCTAATACCATCATCTTGAGCTGGGGGTATAGATCAGTGCCACAGTGCCTGCCTGGCAAACACAGGTCCTAAGTTTGATTCCAGTTATAATAATAATAATAATAATAATAATAATAATAATATCATCTATACTGTTTCATTTTCTAGTAAGGGAGAATGGCTTTTTGGGTTCTTCTGTCACATTTATTCTTTTTTTGTCACATTTATTCTTAATTCAAACTTATTTTATGTTTGAACTATTCAGAAAGAGAAGGACAGCTTAAGTAAAAACTGAGCAATATTTCAAGTACAGTAACTGGAGTACAAAGCTAAGAATTTTCAGCAACCTTATTAGATTACATTTTCCCATAATATAAAAATAAAGATATGGGCCAGGGAGATAGCTCAATGGCATAAGTGCCCGCCTGCCAAGCGTAAGGTCTCAAGTTCAATCCCCAGTACAATAATAAATAAATAAAGCTACATTGTTGATGGGAATGTAAAATTACACAGTCACCTTGGAAAACAGTTTGACAGGTTCTTAAAATGTCATTGCATGCTTATCGTATGACCCAGCAATTCCACTCTTAGGTATCTATCCAAAGAAATAAAACATTTGTGTCAAAACACTTGCACCCAAATGTTCACAGTAATGTTATTCATGATAACCAAAACTCTGGAAACAGTTCAAAAGTCTATCAGCTTGTGAAAGGATGAATAAGTAGTATATCCAAAGAATAGGAAACTATTCAACAGTAAAATGGAGAGAACACTTCATGTATCCAACAACATAAATGAACCTCAGAAGCACTACGCTAAGTAAAAGAGGCTGATAGAAAATACCACCTGATTTCTGTGACATAAATACCACTCATTGTATAATCCCACTTGTAGTAAATGTCTAGGTAGGGAAACGGTATAGAGACAAATTTCAGATCCATGATTGCCTGGGGTGAGAGGTGGGACTGGGAACCACCTGGGAAGGAGCCTTAGGAAGTTGTTGGGTTATAGCAGTGCTCTAAAATTGAAGTACAAGCTAAGTGTGGTGGCACATGCCTATAATCCAGGCACTCAGGAGGCTGAAGCAGGAGCATCTCCATGAGTTCAGGGCCAGACTGAGCTACACAAACAAGTTCAAGATCAGTTTGCATACATAGTGAGACCCTGCCACAAAAATTTTTCCAATTAAAAAATAAAATTTAAGTATAGTGATAGCTATTGTTTTAGTCCATTTCATGTTGATAAAGCATAAAATCTGAGACTGGGTAATTTATAACAAAGTAAGGTTGTTTAACTCACAGTTTTGGAAGTTGAAGGCCAAGATTAGGTGAATCTGATGAAAGCCTTGGGCTGCATCATACAAACAGAAGGACAAATAGTACCTGTGGAAGAAACAGAACAGCAGGAAGAGGCTCACTTTATAGCAGTTTGCTTTTGCCTTAATTAATGCAGCCCTGTGAAAACTGTATCAGGCCCCCTAATGACCTAATCACCTTCCTGGTCCTACTACCTCCCAACACTGCTGTTCTGTAGTGTCTCATTTGGATAACTGGCCTTCTACACACTCAAATTTAATTAAGCTAATAAGAATGGGATGAGGAAACTAAAAAAGAGTGAGATGAAAGAACATCACACAGAAGGAAAACAGAAACAGAACTAACCTTAGTGATATGTGAATACATTATTTGACTACATACTCTCAGCTAGAAGCAAAGACAAAGCCATTCTGAAGCTGTTCTAGATGTGTTATATACACTTGAGCAAGTACGGAAATGTGTTGTTTTGGAGACCTGGAGCTGGTAGTTTCCTTTTCCAGATTTAGGAGGCCCTGGCACATCTGTGGCTTTATCTCCTGGAGCTTTACCAGGTTCTCACAGTGGGTATAGGGGGGAACCCCTGGTGCTTTTGGGAAAAGAAGGAAGTAGTTTTAAAATTTTCTAGAGCACTCTGATCTTCCTAATAAAGTCTGTCCTCAGAAGAAACTATCTAACTAGAGTTTGACTTGGCTTGAGTTATTTCTGAGCCTAACTCACCTAGGGGAAAAGAAACTACCAGCAGTAGCCTCGTTAAGCCATCCTGTCCTTTCTACGGAGAAGACTGAAACACTGCTGTGAAGTTCAAAGTGCAGACATGAAGAAGTCCTAAAAGATTAAGGCCTGTGCATAGAACTGTCCCATGCTTTCCAGCAGCAACACCTTAAAGCCACCTTGCTAGATGCCTAGTCACAAAAGTTCCTTTCACTCAGTACACAGCATCTTTCTACCAAGAAAAAAGCCTACAAGCCATACTAAAAGACAAAACTTGCACAGTTCAAAGGGACAGAGCTACCAGAACAAGACACTAACATGGCAAGAGCAAAGGGGTGATCATGTAGGGAATTTAAAACAACTATGACCAATATGCCATGGGTCCTAAGAGATAAAGTGGATGGCGTGCAAAAGAGCAGGGTAAGCTGAGAATCAGAAATCCCAGGAAAGACTGAAACAGAAATGTTAGAGGTCAAAATAACTGTAAGCTAAATGAACAAGGACTTTGGTTCTTTATTTATAGACTGGACATAGCTGAAGAATGACAATCTGGACTTAAGGATATCTCATTAGAAACCTTCCTTCTTCATGAAAAATGAAGAGAGGAAAAAAAAAGAATGAACAACAACAATAATAAAAAATACAGATTATTCAAGAACTATGGGACAGGTGCTGGGGAGATAACTCAGTAGAATAAGCACTTGCCTGGCAAGTGCAAGTGCAAGGTCCTGAGTTCAATTCCCAGTACTGGAAAAAAGAAAAAAGAGGAAAAAAAAAAAAAAAAGAAGAACTATGGGACAGCCAGGAGTGGTGGTGCACACTTGGAATCCTAACACTTGGGAGGCTGAGGCAGGGAGATCACTACAAGTTCAAGGCCAGTCTGGGCTACATGGTGAGTTTAAAGCTACTCTGAACTACATAGCAAGACCAGGTATCAAAAAAACAAAGCAAAAACAACAAACTTATGGGACAACCCCAAAATACGTAAATACATTTAGTGAGAATACATGAAGAAAATGAAAGAAGGGAACAGAATACTACAAACAATAGTGATTGAAAATTTTCAGACACAAAATCATAGTTTCAAAAATTTCAGAGAGCTGGGGACATAGCTCAGTGGTACAGAGCAGCACCTGCCTGGCAAACGCAAGATCATGAGTTCAATTCCTGGTAACAAAAAGCAAAACACACACACACACACACACACACACACACACAC
>NW_004524784.1:4197737-4203312 GCF_000260255.1 Octodon degus | reverse complement strand
AGAAAATCAGAAGCAACTTGTCCATAGATTAGCAAAGATTAGAATTTGACTTCACATCAGGAATCATGTAAGCAAGACGGTAGAGTAAGACACACAAAGTGTTGAGAGAGAAGAAGAAGAAATAACACCAATTTAGAATTCAGTTTCTACAAAATTATCCTTCAAAAGTGAAGAAAAATAGACTTTCTAATATAAGCAGACAGTGAGATTTGATGCTAATACACCTCCCTTGCAAGAAACGTTAAAAATGTGATAAGTTGGGAATTCATATCTCCATTTAAAAAAAAAAAAAAGCATCAGAGGATGAATAAGTGAAAGCAAAACACAAACATTTTGTTCCTATTATTAATTGACCTAACAGACTAAAGATTGCTTAAAATAATAACAATAAAGTACTCAAATGTGGGCTTGCATTTATGTGTTAATGAATCACAGCAATGATGGGAAAGATGGAGTAATTAACATTATTTTATTATCATGTACTTATGCTACCCGTGAAGCAGTTTAATTTTATGTGAATGTGAATTTGAATTAGTTTGTAGTGCATATTGCAAACACTGAGACACAATGAAAAAGTTATTTTTAATATAGAATCATAAAATGCTCAAACGAAACCAGGCATAGGCCTAACAAGAAACACCAGGTTTCTCATAAATATAATGATACATGAAGTTTAAAAGAAAATGGCTGGTGAGACATATATACTAAGAGCGTTAACCGAAGAAAGTCAGAGTACTATGTTAATTTCAGACAGAGCCAACTTCAGGGCAAGGGTGCTACCAGGGATAAAGAGGAATACTACACAATGACAAAGGCATTAATCCCCCAAGAAGACACATCAGTCCTTAGTGTATGCGCCCCTAATGACAGCATCACAATGCGTTAGACAAAAACTGATAGAACTAAAAGGGAAAGCGATATACCTGTTGCTCCTATTATAGATACAATGTTCCTTTATAAAAAATGAACAGAGCAAGCAAGCAGAAAATCAGTAAGAGTAGAGCTGAGCTCCACAACACCATCAATCAACTGGCTATAATTGGTATCTATAAACTACATTATTCAACAGCAGAATGCACATTCTTTTCAAGTTTACATGAAACATTTACCAAAGAGAGCCATTCTGATCCATTAAATACACTTAACATATTTAGCAGCATAGAAATCATACAATGTTTAAGTAAATCATAAAAGACAGCCAGAAAGTCTCCAGATACTTGGTGATTGAGCAACAAATTCTTGTATATAATACCTGGGCCAAATAGGAAATCTCAAGAGAAATTTCAAAATAGTTTTAACTAAGTAAAAATGAAAACAAAAACAAAATTAGGAGGCATCAAAAATATGTTTTGAGGGAAATTTATAGTATTAGATGTATATATGCAAAGAAGAAAGAACTACCTAAAGTTGGTAATCTAAGCTTTTCTCCTAAAAGCTTCTCTCCTATGAAATTGAAAAAGAACAAATTAAATCCAAAGTAAGCAGAATGAAATAAATAATAAAAATTAAAAGAAATTAATGTAACTGAAATTAAGAAATCAGTAGAAAAATCAGTAAAAATTATTTGTTAAAAACACAGTATTTGTTTCTTTAAACTGGGTTTTTCAAATTAGCAAATAAAATTATATACATTTTTATATGCATGACAGGATGTTTTAAAATACATGCACATTGTAAGTGGCTAAATCAGGGCAATTAACATACATATTATCTCAAAATATAATACTTAAAATCTATTTTCTTAACTTTTCATGCATACAGTACATTGCTATTAACTATAGTCTATATTGTACAATAGATTTTGGGGGTATTTTAGTACCAGGAATTGAACTCAGGGCATTATACATGCCAGGCAAACACAGTGCTACTGAGCTATATCCCCAGAGCTACAATAGGTTTCTTGAATTTATTTTGTCTAACTGAACTTTTGTAGCTTTCAACTAATGTCCCCCAATTCTCCTCTCTTATGAAATCTCAACTATTGAAAGGATCAATAAAATCAGTAAGCTCCTAGCCAGCCAAATAAGACAAAAAAGAGAACACATTTTACTGACATCAAAAATGAAAGAGGGAACTTCACCACAGAGCTTATGAACGTCAAGAGGAACACAAGGATACTATAGCAAATCTATGCCGGCAAATTTTATAACCTAAGTAAAACTGACCATTCCTTGAAAAACACAATCTACCAAAACTCATATGAGGTGAAAAAGCAATTTGAATAGGCCTATAACCATTAAATAAGTGAATCAATGATTAACTTCTCAAACTGAAAGTAACAAGTCTAGATAAATTCACAAGTGACTCTTCAAAAAAATTTAAGAAAAAAAAATAGAATCTGTACAATTGTTTTCAGAAGATAGACACAGAAATATTTACATATGGTATGAGATCAACATGATCTTAATAACAAAACCAGACAAAAACGTTACCAAAAAAAAAATCTACAGATCAACACTCTCAGGAATACAAATGCAAAAATGCTTTAAATATTAGCAAATCTATCCAACAATGTGTAAGAGGATTTATACCACTACCAACTCAGATTTGTCATAGGTATGCAAGACTGGTTCCACATTTGAAGGTCAATTAAATACAATCTATTGCATCAAAAAGAAAAATGAGAAATTATATGAACATACCAATAAATACAGAAAAACATTTGCCTAAATTCTACACCAATTAATGTTATTTTGAAAAACACTCAGTGAACTATGAATAGAACAAAACTTATTCAACTTGATAAAGCATACATACAGAAACTGTATGCTAACATCATACTTAATGTTGAGAAGCTAGGTGTTTTCCTAATAAGATCAGGAACAAGATAAGAATGACCCTTCTCACTGCTCCTTTTCATTATATTAGAAGTCATAGCTAATGTTAATAACACAAGAAAAGAAAAAGAATATATACTGACTGTAAAGGAAGAAATAGCACACTCTATTTACAGGTGTGTGACTATATATGTAGAAATTCTGAAAACAAAATTTAAAACCCCTGAAGCTAAAATCAAATTATTAAGGATATAGGAGACAAGACTCATATAGAAAGCTAGTTATTTTCCCATATGCCAGCAATGAATAAGAGTAGAATTTCATATTTAAAACATAATAATATTTATATTAACACTCAAAAAATAAAGTAGGTATAAATGTAATAAAATATGTGCAAGATCTTTGTAAAGGAAATTATAAAACTAATGAAATGAAAAATTTGATAAATGAAGATATGTTCAATGTTCATGGACAGGAAAACACAATAATATCAAAATGTCAAGTCCAGGGCCAGCAAGATAGCTCAGTGGACTAAGTTCCTGCTTAGGCAAACACAGGGACTGGGGTTCAATCCCTAGTACTGCATGCCGTGCCTGCCCCACCCCTGGGCATGCTGAGCCAGTGACAAAGTTCAGGTGTGGTGGTGCATGCCTATAATCCCAGTGCTGGGCAGGCTGAAAACAGAAGGATCACTATGCGTCTGAGTTGCGTAGTGAGACCCTGTACCAAATACATACAAATAAATAAATAAATAATGTCAGTTCTAGGGCAGGGGAGATGGCTCAGTGGAATAAGCGCTTCCCTGGCAAGCGCAAGGGCCTGAGTTCAATCCCCGGTTCTGAAAAAAAAAAAAAAAAAAAAAATGTCAGTTCTTGCAAGTGCACGTCAGAATATGGACCAACAGGAACTCTTATTGTTGATGGGGATGCCAAATCGTACAGCCACTACAAAAAAAGAGTTTGATAGTTTCTTACAGAACTAATTATAATCGCAGCATATGATCCAGCAACAGCCTTCTTTGGTATTTATCTAAATTTTTTCCACAAAAAAAAATATACAGCCAGATATTTATGACAGGTTTATTCATAACTGACAAAATGCAGAAGCAACTAAGATATCCTTCAATGAATCACTGGATAAACAGATTTTATGGTACATCCAAACAATAAAATATTATCAACAATAATAAGAAAATTAAGGTACAAAGATAGGGATGAAATTGAGGTGACTATTATTAATTTTCAAAAGCCAATCAAAATGGCCATTTACTACATAATTCAGACTGTGTGACAGTCTGTAAAGGCAAAACCATAGAGACAAAAACATCACTGGTTTTCAGGAGAAAAAGAAAGATTTTTAGGGCTGTGAAACTACTCTGGAGAATCTTCTAATGTTGGACATGTCACTGTACATTTGTCTAAATCTGTAGAGTGTACAATGGTAAGGGAGCCCCAACGGAAGACACAGGCTTCTGGTCACAACCATGTGTCAGTGTAGATCCACCAGGGCTAACAAATGTACCCCTCTGTGGGGAATGTCGAGGAAGAACAGAGGAGACTGCACATGCATGAAGGCAGTGGCCATGTGGGCAGCCTCAACTTTCTGTTCAGCTCTGCTGGGAATGTGGGACTGCACTAAAAAGTAAGGTCTATTTTTAAAATGGCCCCATACTGACATCCAGCTGAATTTACACCGAGATGCCAGCTGTCAGCTCTGCCTTCTCCTTCCTGTGGACTCTGAGGTCCTCATTGTCAGTGGCACTTAGGCCGCAGAGCAGCTCAACATTATTTCCACAGCTACCTCCAACTTATTGAAGCCATGGCTTGATATCTTCACCCACTTTACCCACTCAGAGTATGTCTTTACTTTTCTTCTGAAAATTCCACCCCTAAGTTCTTCATTTCTTTCTTTCTTCTTAATGAACTATTTTTAGAGTAGTTTGGGGTTCGTAGCAAAATTTGAGCAGAGGACACAAAGAGTTCTTACAACACCCTTTCTAACTGGGCCCAACATATAACTTTAATTTTGTTTTGAACTTTTCTCCTAGTAATACATAGTTTTTATTGGGACATTTTTCCCTTGACCTCTCTTTTAATTTATTCATCTTACTTTCCTGGATTCTTGTTCTAAATCTCATGTTTTTCATTTAAATTCTAAATATAAAACAAGAGTAGATTATAACAGACAAGTTGCACTGTCAAATCAAATGGCTAGAAAATTTAGCTTTTTAATAAAAACTCTAAAAACAAAGGAAAAGTATATTTTGGGTCATAATATCATGCATGAAGAACTACTAATTATCATAAAATATTTTTAAAAGTGAAAGAATTAAGTCTCAGCACTGAATCACTTGAGTTGCATACATTCAATAAAACATAAAAATTCAGAATAGAAAACAATTTCCTACTAATAAAAACTTTAGAAAAGTCGGTGAAACTTAAATAGGTACCACATAAAAGAACATATACATGGCCGGCCAGATAGTTCAACCAACTAAATTGCCTGCTTAAGCAGAGCGCAGGGACTGGGGTTCGATCCCTGGCACCACAAGCCGTGCCGGCCCTGCCCCCAGAGCACGTTGAGACAGGGATTGAGACTGGGCGTTGTAGTGCACACCTGTATTTCCAGATCTAGGGAGACTGAAAACAGGAGGATCATTACACGTCAAATCTTTGTAGTGAGACCCTGCAGACCCTGTACTAAATACCTTTTTTAAAAAAATGAATTTGGGGCTGGAGAGATGGCTCAGTGGTCTAAAGCACCTACTTGGAACAAGCTTGGTAAAGCACAGGGACTGC
>NW_004524784.1:4184230-4197177 GCF_000260255.1 Octodon degus | reverse complement strand
GGTATACACAATGCCTGGCTCTATTTACATATAACACAGAACAGTGGAAATGAAATTGTGTGACATTAAACAGTTGAGGGGGCCTTCAATGTTTTGAACAAGTCCAAGTCATTCTTAAAAGAGAAAGAAAAGTTCAATATTAAAAGAGATGCAAATCCCAGTGCTGGGGAGGCTGACAACCAAAGGATCACTGTGAGTCTGAGCTCTGTAGTGAGACTCTGTAAAAAATACATAAAACTAAAAAAATAAAATAAAATAAGGAGATGCAAAAGACCAGACATCCGAGCCAGCCAGATAGCTTGGTGTATTAAAGCGCCTGCTTAAGGAAAGCACGGCCGCTGGGGTTCAATCCAGTCATGCCATGCTGGCCCTGCCCACGGGGCACCCTGAGACAGCAATTGAGACCTGGAGTGGTGGTGTGCCTGTAATCCCAGCACCTGGGAAGGTGAAAACAGGAGAATCACTATGAATCCAGTCTACACAGTGGGACTCAGTAGACCCTGTACCAAATAAATTTTTAAAAAACCAGAAACCTAAATTCAAATCTTGACCAGAACCTGTATCTTTTACAAAAGAGAGGAAAATGCAAAATAATATCATTAAATTAATTAATGGAATTGGTATACAAATGGCAGATTAGATCAAAGTATTTTGCCAATATTAAATTTATAACTGGATAATCTACGTGAGATGAGTAAGTTTCTAAACATGTACAACACATAAAGACAAGTTGGAACTGAAAATCTAAACAGATTAGTAATGAGTAAGGAAATTCAATTAGTAATAAAAAAAAATCTCCTGTTAAAGAAAAGTCTGGGACATGATATCTTCAAGGCTGAATTCTACAAAAATTTGAAGAACTAATTCTAATACACTGAAACTTTTCCAAAACTATTAAACAGGAGGAAAAACTTCAAACTTATAAGGCCAGCACTACTTTGATACAAAAGCTAAGCAGGGACACAAGAAAATAAAATTACAGGCCAATATCCCTGATGTTTCCAAATGAAAAAACCTCAACAATTATTAGCAAACCATATTTAACAGCCCATTAAAATGATCATGCCCTGTGATCAAGTGCAATTTATTGCTGGGATTCAAGGCTGATTAAACAAACACAAATCAATAGATATGACACATCACGTTAACAAAACAGAGGACAAAAACTATATAAGCATCTTAATAGACACAGAAAAATCATTTGACAAAATTCTACATTGTTGCATAAAATTAATCCTATTCACAGTAGTGATAAGATACAAATACTTAGGAATAAAATTAACTAAGGAGGTAAAAAAAAATGTATGCTAAAACTTATAAAACACTGATGAAAGAAAATGGTGCAAACACAAATGGAAAATATGTCCACTGACTGGAAGAATGAATACAATTAAGTGTCCATATTATCCAAAGCAATCTACCGATTCACTGAAATCCCCTATTAAAATGCCAATGATATTTTTCTCAATATAGGCAAAAACCCTACATTTATATGAAACTATAAAAGACCCAAATAACCGAAACAATCTTGAACAAAAGGAACAAAGCTAGAAACATCACACTACCTAATTTTAAAATATACTATAAAGCTATAGTATTCTCAATAGCATGACTCTGAAATAAAAATGATAATATAGTCCAATAAAACTGAAAAGAGAGCCAAGAAAGAGATCAATATATCTCTGGTTAATTGATTTTTAACAAAAATGCCAAGAACAGGCAATAGGAAAAGAAAGTCTTTTCAATAAATTATGCTAGAAAGATTATACAGCCACATGCAGAAGAATGAAATTGGACCTATACCTCACACATTTAAATAAAAAAAAAGAAACCTCAAAGTAGATCAAAGACTTAACTGTATGACCTAGTGGCATAAACCTACTAGAAGAAAACATGAGAGAAAAATCTCCGTGGCAACTATTTTTTAAGTATGCAGAAACACGAGCAACAAAAGTAAGAGATTGCAAAGAACTGTAATGCCTCTGCACAACCAAGAAGACAACACGATGATGACGCAGATTTTGGAGTGGGAGAAGATATTTGCAAGTCATACATCTACTTACAGGCTGTTATGGCTTGTGCCTAGACATCTTCCCAAAGCCTCGTGTGGTCACGGTTTTTCTGGAGGTGGCTGAATCTAGAGTGTGTGACCAACTCACAGTGCAATGCTGCAATTAAGGGTGTGGGGATTAAGGGTGGGTGATCGCTCAGTCAGTCCACTGACTGGATTGGCACTGGCCTAATCCTGATGCCTGGGTAGAATATAAGCGACAGAAAAGGGCTTGTCTCATGCTCTCTTGTTACTTTGGCTGTCTTCTGCTGCCATGAGCTCATTGCGCTCTAGCATCTGCCACTCTAGCTTAGAGCCTACTACTGTGAAGGGGTTGTTTTGATTTCTTTTTCAGATAGCCCATTTTCAGTATAAAGAAATGCTACTAATTTTTGTATGTTAATTTTATGTCAGGATATAGAAGTTTGTCAAATGACTTTTCTGCATCTAAGAAAATGCTTATATGGTTTTGTTCTCCATTTTGTTAATGTGATGTATCATATCTACGGACTGAAACCTTTACAAACTGTGAGCTAAATAAACCTTTCCTCCCATTAACTTTGGTCCCAGGGTATTTTGCTTCAGAAAAGACAAAAGTAGCTAATAGACAAGACACATGAAGAACTCAAAGAAGTCAATACTAAGCAAACAAATATTCTGATTAAAACTGGGAAAACCTCCATAGATAGTTTGAAAAGGAGAAATATAAATGGTCTACTAGTGATGAAAAGAATGTACAACATCACTAATCATCAGGGAAATGCAAATTAAAATAACAATGAGTTATCACCTCACTGCTGTTAGACTAAGTATTTCCCCCAAAAAGGAAATAACAAGTGTTAAAGGAAATTATGAACAGAGCTCTAAGACCTTATTAGTGGGGTTATAAATCAGTATAGAATTTTTGAGAAACAGTATAGAGTTTTTCTCAAGAAAATAAACTACCATATGATCCAACAATCCTATTACTAGATATATATCCAAAGGGTATGAAATGTGAAAGAGATAACTGCACTGTCATGCTCACGACAGCATTATTCAAAAGCCAAGCTATGAATTCAAGCTAAGTGTCTGTTAAGTATAGGAATAGAAAAATGTGGTATAACTATACAAGGGAATGCTTTTCAGCCTTTTTATTATTATACTTTTATTTTATTTTGACGAGTAAAAACAAAAGCAAGAACAAAAATCAGGAACAAAGACAGAAACAGTGTTACATATATCAATACATATGTTACAGATTTTCAAAACAAGAATAGCTGATTAACAATGGTTGATATATTATGTTTTTATTATTAAATCTGTTGCTCAGATTAACAGATATAGTTAAGTAAAATTGGACATATGATTAGATATTACCACTTGCTTTCAAGAAATCTTAAATTTTTGTTCTTGTCTCTTTTTATTACCTTTTAAAAACAGTAATTGATATGACACTAGGAATGGTACACATCTAGAAGACTAGGATGACAGGTATTCAAGCATGGTTTTTGTATTACACATTGCTGTCCTCAATGTAGTTGCCTAGTTCATAGATATCTAGTCAGCATAGAGTTAGTCAAGGTGAAAATTCTACTTATTAACTGCTATTTTCAAAAAACTGATGGAAATTCTTGGCAGCCTTCTGAAAAGAGGAACTTCTGTCATTGGTGACAGCATGCATAAATCCAAAGGATATTATGTTATATGAAGTAAGCCAGGCATAGGAAGAAAACTCTATGTGAGATCTACATGATCTCACTTATATGTGGAGTGTAAAAGAGTCTGACTCACAGAAACAGAATAAATGCTAGTTATCAGTAACTGTGAGTTGGGAGAAGTGAAGAAAGCTTAATCAAAGGACACAAAATTTCAGTTAAGAGAAATAAATTCAGGAGACCTATTTTATGTCTTGGTGACTAAAACTAATAACAATACATTTTATACTTGAAAATTACTGGAAGTGAATTTTAAGTCTTCTCACCACACACAAAATAGACATAACCGTAGACTTCAATACTATTTTATTTATTAGTAATTGCTAAAATATACACATAGACAGTCAATAAGGATATGCTTACTCATTTAAACAGCATTATCAAACAATTTAAATTATTTGGTATATACAAAGCATTATACTTAACAGTAGCAAAATAAATATTTTCAGCTATACATGGAACATTTACCTAGACAGAACTATAATGAGTCTGTAAAGCAAGTCTCAATAAATTTTAAAGAATTACTAGACAAAGTATGTTTCTGAACAGAGTAAAATTCATTAGAAATCAATAATAAAAACAAATCTGGAAGTACTCCAAAATTTAGAAATTACACAACATACTACTAAATGATGAATCAAAAAAAAAAAAAAAGGAAATCACAAGTGAACTTTAATAACATTTTAGACAAAATAAAAATGAAGAAGTATCTATCAAAAGTACGGAAATTTATCTATTTATTTTTCATTTGTGTATTTGGTACAGGATCTCACTACATACATGAAACTCATAGTGATCCTCCTGTTTCCAGCCTCCGCAGCGTTGGGATTACAGGCACGCGCCACCAAACCCAGACTCTGTTGCCAGCTCAGCTCACCCCAGGGACAGGGCTGGCGAGGCATGAGGGACCCAAGATCAAACCCTGGTCCCTGAGCTTGCCAAAGCACGTGCTTTGTCTGCTGAGCTATCTCATCGGCCCTAAAAGTGTGGAAATTTTTAACTAGGATTACATATGGAAGATATTAAGCTTAAAATCCAAGATTCTAACATAAGAAACTAAAAAGAACAGCAACTCAATGTTAAGCATAAGGAAAAAGTGACCAAAACACAACAAAGTAATTAGTGGATGAACAATAGAGAAAATAAATGAAACCAAAAACTGGTTCTTTGAAAATACAAGCAGTACACTTTTAGCCACACTGAGAAATTCAGAAAAACAAATGGCGAACACAATTAACAATGCCTGGAATGAACAATTTTATACACACTTAAAAGATAATAAAATAATGTTATGAATGATGTTAAGCAAATAAATTCATCAAACTAGGTAAAACTAATAAATTCCTTGAGAGACCAATACAAGTCTCACTGATAAAAAAAAAAATAATTCAAATGTCCCTATTTGTATTAATAAAATTAAAGTCCTGGGAGGGCAGTTTTACCCTACACTGATGCTAGAAAATAAATTTAAAAGGTAGAAAACTATAGATCAATGATTTCTAAAAACACACAGTGTCCTTAACAAAATTTTAGTATGTCAAATCAAGCTGCATATAAAATAATACATTATAAGAGCCGGCCAAATAGCTCAGTGGATTAAAGTACCCGCAAGCAGGCACAGGGGCTGGGGTTCGATCCCTGGGCCTACCATGCCAGCCCTGCCCCCAGGGCGCTCTGAGCCAGCAACTGAGACTGGGCATGGTGGTTCATGCCTGTAATCTCAGCTCTTGGGAGGCTATAAACAGGCAGATCACTATGAGTCCAATCCAGTAGTTAGACCCTGAACACCCTGTAGACCCCTCCCTAAAATACAAAATAATAATAATAATAATTATTATTATAAATTATGACCAAACAGGGTTTATCTTAGACATGTAAGATTTATTCAACGTGCAAAAGTCAGTAAGTGTAATTTACCATATTAAAAAAACTTAAAAGGAAAATATAGATGATTATCTTAAAAGGTACAGACAAACTTGACAAATTTCAACATCTATAGAAAGTATAAAGAATTAAGATGTGCATGAATATATATTAGCTCCTCACTATGAGTATATTCTTTATGTATGGCCAACATGTAATAATAAAAAAAGAAGCAAAAAAATACCTTATCACCTTACAGTGGCAATGTGGCTCATTACGTAGAAAATCCTAAAGGGACCACAAAAAAGAAACCCAAAACTAAGAAGTAAATTTAACAAGCTCATGAGACAT
Organism: Octodon degus; assembly: GCF_000260255.1. Taxonomy (NCBI): domain Eukaryota; kingdom Metazoa; phylum Chordata; class Mammalia; order Rodentia; family Octodontidae; genus Octodon; species Octodon degus. The sequence goes on along the minus strand of NW_004524784.1, from coordinate 4,191,216 downwards.
TAGGCCAAAATGCAAAAATTAATTGTATGTCAATTGATTTGTTAGTGGCAAACTATTGGAAAGTGAAAATTTTAAATTTATTGTATACATTGGCATTGTCAAACATGAATTATTTGGGAGTAAATGTAACCAAAGAATGATGGTATATAGAGACCTTGTAGACTTTGCTGAGATAAATTTATGATCATAGAAACAGTGAAGCATATTTTTTCATAGTTCAGTTGATACAATATTGTTAAGATGTCAATTCTCCCTAAATTGATCTACTGATTCAGTGCAACCTCAATCAAAATCTAAGAAAGACTTCTTTCTTAGAAAATATATGTAGAAATGCAGACTCCTAAACTAAGCAAAACAATTTTCGAAAAGAACAATCACTACTTGATGTCAAGACTTACTAAAGAGTTAAAATAATCAAGACAGTAGGACATGAGCATAATAGCGGAATTCAGATTCGTGAAAGTGAATCTGGAGTCCAGAAATAGGCCCACATATAGCCAATTACTTTTCCATAAAAGCAGGTCAGTCTACTATGGACCTTTATGCTGTTTCCTTCCCTAACCAACAACTTAGAATGTCTCTCATGAAACGATGCGCTGATTTTTCCCCCGTATTTTAGGGAAGGGTCTACAGGGTATTCAGGGTCTCATTACTAGACCCTGAATACCCTGATCATAGTGATCCACCTGTTTACAGCCTCCCAAGAGCTGGGATTACAGGTGAGAGTCACCATGCCCAGTCTTAATTGCTTTCTCAGAGCGCCCCGGGGGCGGGGCTGCCACAGCAGGCCCAGGGATTGAACCCCAGCCCCTGTGCCTGCTTGCAGGTGCTTTAATCCGCTGAGCTATTTGGCTGGCCCTGATGCCCTAATTTGTACCCTGTCAAGCATCTGTAGGAAGAGAAGGTTGGTGCTCTTTTCCCAATATATAAACTGATGTAAACCAAAAGATTATAACAGCCTTTGAGCCCACTGGCTCATATGCCACACTTAATTAGTATTGTACACAGAAGCAAAAGTACCTTTAAAAGCAGAATTATTGGGGTAAACTTAGCAGAGTTGTTAATAATACACCATTTTCTGACCAAAGGCAGCATTACTCCCAAAAATGTCCAAAGAGACAATAAAAAAGAAAAGCCTAAGAGTAGATGCCCGTACATAATTCCAAGTAAGCCAAGTAGAAAGAAAATAGGAGAGAAAATTCAAGAACACCACAGCCTAAAATATCATACTAACTATAAATTACCTTCTTGGAGGCATAAAGTCTTGCATACACTAGAACAATTCCAAGCCCATGGACTGCTGTAATACACTGAAACACAAAGACAATAAAGGCTCAGGGTCCTCACCAGAGACACTATGGGGTTTTAATCGTACCACTTGGTGAATCAGTGATTGAGTCATCAATCAATGAAAAAACTCAGTCAAGGCACATATGTGGCCAGGCAGGAATATAGGTAGAATTTGTTGTAAAGTAGAAACAGCATACAGAGAGTTATGCCTTTGAGCAAGAATGCAAGAAATATCATGAAGACATCTGCCCTGACTATGAGTTTGAACACCTTTCAGTGCTAAGGGTTATTGCTGCATTTCAGGAAACTAGGGTGATTATGATGCTTATCAACATTTTACTGAGAAGTTACTTTGGAATTGCAAATGTCTTCTCCTTCTTTCTAGATGGTCAGTGTTCCGTCGGGCACTTTAATCATGTAAGGAACTTAAGAAAGACATTCAAGATAGATAAGTTCTTCTTTTAAAACAGGTCCCAGCCCAAGGCAGGAAGTTCTTTAAAAAGTATTTCTTTTTCTGACAGCAGTGGGCTGTACGCTGTGGCAGCCAGGAATGCTGTGCATTTTGTTCTAGAACTAGACAGCCAGGAGACTAGGTATCAGAAGGAATGTGTAAACTTAAAAAGGTCATTGTGCTCTGTGGAATTACTTTGGTTTTGAGAATTATACATGATTATAAATGTATTATACATTAGTGTCTTTGTTTCTTTACTTAACTATAACTTCCAGGGCAGTGCCTGCCTGGCAAACACAAGGTCCTAAGTTTAATTTCCAGCACGCCCCCAAAAAACAACTCTGCCATGCCACATCCCCCGCCCCATCATCCTTCAGGACTGCTAATGTCTAACTAGCTGCCTAACCATGAAGAAATGTAGACAAGGCTGTGAAGCAGAGAGGACTCTCGTTTGCTGCCCTAAAGAAGGCAAAATGTATGGGGCTTTGGAAAGCGATGACTCCATTTCTTGATAAAGTCAAATATACACTTATATAGCACCCCATCATTTCACTTCTAGATATTAATCAAAGAAAATGGAAATGTATAACCACCTGAAGTCATGATCGTTCCTGACAGCTTTTTCTCAGTAGCCGAAAACCACGCCCACCACAAATGCTATCAGCTGAGGAATGGGAAAACAAACTGCAACAAGAAGGAAAAAACTGACACAGACAGTATAAATTTTGCTGATCCCTGTTCTTTTTCCTTTTCCCTTCTGCTTGCCAAGCCTCTACCACTATCAACTTCTTGAGACCAGCAACTCTTCCCTTTTCTTTTATATTCCCAGGATCTATCCCAGAGCCTGGCATAGAGTACAAACCCAGTCAATGTTTGCTGGATGAAGGAACTGCATGGTTTTCCAAAGTTTGTACAGTTCTCATTTATGCCGCAGCAGTATGTATATTCTTCACACTGAGTTCTTTCTCATATATTCCATTTCAGTGATTAACATGCTTCATTTCAACTTTGAGGTGACTAGTTGACAGAGTTTACATAGATGGAAGAGAAACCTCCTGGGCTCTACCCCTTCATCCTTTCCTCTCCAGCTGTAAGAGTTTCCAGCCAAGGTCTCTCCTCTCCATCCCCTAGGCTCTGGCACAGCGCTGGTGGTAGTGTTCAAATCCTTTAGCCAAGTTTTGGTGCCAACCTATAATTTGGCTTTTTCCATATGCTCTGGCACTTTCACATGTGGTTTAGACTCATTGACATTCACAACCTACAAAAAGGAAGCTCTTGCCACCACATAGAAGGGAAAAGTTCTTTCCCTCAACCTCATTGCAGCTCTGGTCAGGCCACTGGCCCCACTCAGAGCAGTCCCATGCCACCTGAGGATTGCCTTAGGTTCTTTCTAGATGAAATATGCCCTTTGTCCTTGAGCATGGGCATTCTGATCCCATAAATGAGTTGCCAGAAGGCTATGTCACCCTGGAAGACACTAGGTTTTCACCTCTCAGGAAGCCAAACATGTTTTTCGCTCAGTGACAAATATATTACCAAGTCCAACATCCAGCAGAAGCTAAGAAGAAACTTTAGGGCACTGTCCTGAGTGGCAGGGGCTGCCACAGTTTAGTGGGCCAGGAGCCAAGCACATTGCAACTTCTCAGAATAGATGACTATTTTGGCTGGTGTGTGTTTGTTAGGGATTTTTCAGAGGCAGGTCACAGACTTATACACATGGCTTTGCTTTTCTAAATTCAATTAATCCATTTTCCAGAATAAATGTCCCAGTTCCCTATTTGAATGTGCTAATTGGGGCTTAGGTGAATACAAACAAGCAGGGGAGGGGAAGTGTGTGTAAGCAGTATGTAGCACACATTTAGGGAGTTCCAACATATAAGAGTTTCTTGCCATGCTAGCTAGTAAAATATAACACTAAATTTGTTTAAAATACTCTATTAGAATACTACAATATTGTACATTCATAGTATATACTATGTGCTAGGCCCTGTATTCATACTTTTCAAAGCTTATTTCTTCTAATCCTTATGTTAGCCATGTGAGGTAGGATAATACCACGCAGTTGAAGAGCAGGTAGGCACTTCAACACCCAGCTCTATAACCATACTTTTTATCTCCATGTAGTGAAACTTACGCTTTTATCCTCAGAATAATAATGTCAAAGAAGGAGATCATTCACCACTTCTCATTTCATATGAATGACTGTGCAAAAGTCACATACTAACCTAATGTAAGGGTCACTCAGTGTCTTGACTCTGACTTAAAGAATCAGTCTTCCTGTGGAGCCAAAATGTGTGTGCTAAGTACAATACAGAGAGTAGAATGCTTTCTAAACTACTTTTTGTGGCTTCTACTGAATCTGCCTACATAGAAAAGCACCTGGAGACCAACAAGCCATGTGATGGAGGCAATGACCTTTGAGGACGTGGCTGAACATCACCATGGAGGAGTGAAATTTGCTGAATCCATCCCAAAAGAAGCTCTACAGAGATGTGATGGGAGAAATCTTCAGGAATGTGGATGCTCTAGGAAGAGCCTATATGAACCAGGAAGCTGAAGAATTTCAAGAATATTGGATATATCTAAGCCATGTTTTTAAAAATCACGATCAAAATGAAAGATTTGCTCAATGAATCTAGAGTAGACACAGATGAAAAACCAGAGGAGCTTAGGAAAATAATGGAAACCATGAATACTGAATGCAGGAAAAAAATGAAATCCATGGAGAATGTTCAAGGCGATATCCAGGAAATACAAAACTCCATTGAAAGTATACTGAATTGACTGAATGGAGGCAAGAACAGACTACCTGATGTAGAATACATAATTAGAGTTAGTGAATATGGAAAGAAAGATCTTAAAAATAGCAAGGAACCATGAAAAGTCAACACAACAGCTGCAAGATAAAGCACAGGAAAAATAATATTGATTGGAGGCAGTAAGTAAGGTAGAGATGACATAAACATCATTACAAATCTGTTCACAGAAGTAATGTAAATTTTCCCAAACATGGATAAAGAAGTTGATATACAAATAAGTGAGGTATATAGAACTCCAATTAGCCATAACTAAAATAAATATACACCAAGGCATATAAAAATCAAGATTTCATAAATTCAGCACAAGGACAGCATATTAAAAGTTGTAAGAATAAAGAAACATCACTTATAAACTGAAGATCATCGAATGACAGCAGATTTCTCAACACAATTAAGAAGATCTTGGAGTGAAATATTCCAAGTCCTGAAATGAAACAACTTCCAAGCCAGAATGAAGTACCCTATGAAACTATATTTTGATATCAATGAAGAATTAAAATACTTCCATAAAAATGAATGAATGAAGAAATTCAAGACCACCAGACCCACTCTACAAAATGTTCTGAGGGCTGGGGAGATAGCTCAGTAAAATAAGTGTTTGCCTGACAAGCACAAGGTTCTGAGTTCAATCCCTGGTACAAAAAAAAAAAAAAAAGATGCAAAATGTTCTGATGGATATTTTTGTCTTTTTTTTTTTTCTTTCTCTATATTTTAGGGAAGGATCTACAAGATGTTCAGGGTCTCACTACTAGATCGGACTTGTAGTGATTCTCCTGTTTACAGCCTCCCAAGAGCTGGGATAACAGGTATGAACTACCACACCCAGTCTCAATTGCCGGCTCAGTGCACCCCAGAGGTGGGGCCAGCATGGCAGGCCCCTGAAGCATATTTTTGAAAGAGATAATGAAGACCACAATTTCAAGAACAGCAATAGAGAGAAACCACAAGGCAGGGCAAATAATAAAACAGAAAGCAAAGAGAAGGCACCAATAGCATGAAAATAATATGACATGTATAAATCACTATATATCAGTTTTAATAATCAATGTAAATGTTCTCAATTCACCAATCAAAAGAATTTAAAAAATGGAAAATTGGATCAAGATACAAGGTCCAACAGTATGCTGCATGAAAGAAATCCATTTAACTCCAAAACTGGTACATTGAAAGTCAAAAGATGGAAAACAATGCCATGTGAGAGGTATGCAGAAAAAAGTCAGGGATAGATATTCTACTTACAGACAACATGAAATTCAAACCAAGACTGGTCAAAGTAGACTACATACTTGTTAAGGAAATTCCCAAAAGAAGAGATAACAAATATATATACATATATATATAGAAAATCCCCAGACTGTGTGCCAGCCCCACCCCCAGGGCAACAATTGAGACTGGGTGTGGTGGTGGGTGCCTGTAATCACAGCAATTGGGAGGCTGTAACAGAAGGATCACTAGGAGTCTAATCTATGCAGCTAGACCCTGTATACTCTGTACACCCTGTCCTAAATTTTAAAAAAATCATATATATATGATGCACAGGTGCACCCAACTATATTAAACAAATAATGATAGAGATGAAAAATCAAATAAGCACTAACACAATTGTAGTGGAGGAACTAAATATACTACTGACAAAAACAGATTAACAAGAGAAAAAAATCAAGAAACATCAGAAGTAAATCAAACCTGTGAACAGAGGGACTTAGTAGATGTCTACAGAGTGTTCCACCCTAGGACATCAGAATACACATTTTTCTTAGCTGCATATGAGACATTCTCCAAAACAGACCACATACTAACTTATACAAAATGTTTCAACCAGCACAGAGGTGCAGTGGATCTACAAGTGCCCTGTCTCACAGTCTCAGAACTTAGGTGGGTGCCAGGCAGCTACAGGGACTTGCTGAGTCTTGCCTGCACTCACCACTGGTGAGGAAGCATGAAGGATCTGTTAAAATACTATCCCAACATCTTGAGGGCAAAGGCAGGTACCAGGCACCTGCAAGGTCTTAGTGGGTCTGGCCTATGCCCACCACCTATGCAGAAGTTTTGCTGAACTTAAGCCAGCTTCCTCCACCAGTCATGAGATCATTGGTGAGTCCTACCCTGACCCCCACCAAAGCAGCAGGAGCATTAATGACCTACACCAGACCATCTCCTACCACTGCTGAGTCTGGGTGATCAGTGGACGCTTCAAAAATGCCAAAACAAAGGAACAAAAAGCAATCTCAGTCCTCCAGCCCACCCAAAACAAGTCCAGGAGAGAAAGACATAGAAGGACTTGGAAGTTACACACCTGAAATTTCTGAGCTGGCCACAACTGAAGTAAAGAAACAAGTCCATCAGGCTATACAAGAAATATGATCAGAAATAATCTCTCAGATAAAAAGAAGAAAGAAAGAAAGAAAGAAAGAAAGAAAGAAAGA
>NW_004524784.1:4167728-4183828 GCF_000260255.1 Octodon degus | reverse complement strand
GAGGAGGAAGAAGAGGAAGAAGAGGAAGGGGAAGGGGAGGAGGAAGAAGGGGAAGGGGAGGAGAAAAATGATTGAAACATTGAACAAACAATATAGGAAAGAATTTGAATTCCTAAAACAGATTCAAACAGCTATCCTAGAAATTGAGAATTCTATTGAAAACTGGCAAAACTTTAAACAAAATTAAAGATAGAATTTTCAGACCTTGACAACAGCAGAGCAGTTAATGAACACAAAAGGAAAGATCTCTCACAACTAACAAGAAAACCAGGAAATAACAATCCAGCAGCTACAAGATAATGCAAAGAAAAATAGTATCAGACTAACAGGTGTCAATGAAACAGCAGGAGTTAGTACAAATGACATAAAAAGACTACTTGTGGAAGTAGTAGAAGAAAATTTTCCAAACTTGAGAAAAGCATCTGACATACAGTTAAGTGAGGCATATAGAATTTCAATTAGCACTAACCAAAATAAATCTACATCTAGATACATAATAACCAAGATCCCAAAAACTCAGCAAAACACCAGAATATTAAAAGTTGTCATAAATAAGAAACAGATCACCTATGATGGAAGCCTATGACAATCATGGCAGATGTCTCAACAAAAACCATCAAATCACGAAGAGCTTGGAGTGAAGTATTTCAGGTCCTGAAATAAAATAACTGCCAAATCAGATTGATGTACCCCGCAGAACTATCTACCCTTTTTTTTTTTAAAAAAAACCAGGGATTGAATTTGGGCCCTTGCGCTTGCCAGGCAAGCATTTATTCTACTGAGCTATTTCCCTGGCCCCAGAACTATCTATCTAATTCAATGGTGGGATAAGGTTTTTCCACAACAAAGAACAGCTAAAGAAATTCATGACCACAAAACTACAGATATTCTAAAAAGGGATGAAAATTACAACTTTAAGAGCAACAATAGAAAGAAACCACCATCAGAGCAAATAATTAAGCAGAGGGGAAAAGTAGGGAACCTACAGCAGGAAGATAAAATGACAAAGATAAACCAATACATATCTGTTACCATCAATGTAAATGGCCATAATCCACCAATCATAAGAAGCAGGTGGGCAGAGTGGATCAAGAAATAAAATCCAACAATATGCTATATACAAGAAACACATTTAAGTCAAAAGAAAATTCATAGGCTGAAAGTGAAAGGATAAGAAACAATATTTCATGCAACAGGAACCCAGAAAATAAATAGGGATAACTATTCTGTTTGCTGACAATGATAACTTCACAAAAAAATGATTAAAAGAGATAAAAAGGCCACTACATACTTGTTAGGGGAAAATTGCAAGAGAAAGAGATAACAATCACAAATATATATGCACCCAATGTAGGAGCACCCAACTATATAAGATAAATTTTTCACAGACATGAAAAATGAAATCAGCACTAACACAATTATAATGGGAGACATTAACATGCCACTGTCACCAGCGAGATAGCTCAGAGGACTAAGAACATGCTTTGGCAAATGCAGGGACCAGGGTTCAATCTTCTGTCTAGCATACTGCGCTGGCCCCACCCCTGGGGTGCTCGCGACTGAGTCTGGGCGTGGTGGTGCATGCCTATAATCCCAGCGCTGGGTAGGCTCAAAAACAGGAGGATCACTACAACTCCAAACTGCAGTGAGACCCTGTACCAAATACTAAAAAAAATGAAAAAAATGAAAGTTCTTAACATGTCACTGTCACAAGGAGATAAATAAGGTAGACAAAAAATTCAACAAAGAAATCACAGAATTAAACTAAACTTGTGAAGAAATAGATGTAGTAGACTTTAAAGAGTGTTCTACCCAACAGCATCAGAATACACATTCTTCTCAGCAGCACATGGGACATTCTCCAAAATGAACCATATACTAATACATACAGCAAGCTTAAGTAAATGTGAAGGATTTGAAATTATTCCATGCATGTGATCTAAGCATAGTGCAATGAAACTGGAAATTATTGACAAAAGAAACCACAAACACACCATAAAAAATGTGTAGTGATATACTGATGTACTGTCCAAAGGGAGCAAGGAACAAAGAACAGAGCCTAAGGAAACCAGCCTCTTGTAATTCCTGCAAGCTGGAGACAAGGTAGTAAAAGATTCCTGGAGCCAGTGTCCTGTCTGTTCTTTGTTCTTTTACCTGTGAAGTTACCAACCAGTGATATGTAAACTTTGAGTTTGTTGATGCTGTAAGGCAATATAGATAGCAGTTTGTTTACACCGAATTAGTTATGCACATTCCTTAGCCTGTTTGTAGCCCACAATAAAAGTGAGAAGTTTTCTGGGCTCCAATTGTCCTACAACACAAATGGAAATTAAATAACAAGCTCCTGAACAACCAGTAGGTCACAGAAGAAATTAAACAATAGTTACAGTTCAATGAAAATGCAGCTACAACTTGCCAGAACCTGTAAGCTGCAATGAAAGCTGTCTTAAGAGGGAAATTTATAGCAGTAAATTTAAACATGAGGAAAACAGAACAAGCCCAAATAAATGATTTTAGGCTGAAACACAAACTCCTACGAAAAGATCAAGTCCAGCCCCACGCCCAAAGAATGCAGGAAATTATAAAAATTATAGCAGAAATTAATGCAATGGAGAGGAATAAAACAATACAAAGAATGAATGAATCAAATGGTTGTTTCTTCAAAAGAATAAATAAAATTAAAAAGCCTTGGGTCCAGGGAGATAGCTCAGTAGTCTAAATGCTTACCTGGCAAGTGCAAGGACACAGGTTTGATCCCTGCAACTGCAAGCTCTGCCTGTCCTGCATAGTGCTGGCTACTGGACTGGGTGTGATGGCACATGCCTGTAATCCCAGTGCTGAAGAGATTGAAACAGAAGGATCAATATGACTCCAAGCTGCATTGTGAGATCCTGTACCTAAATATACAAATTTAAAAAACTATAAAGCCTTTAGTCAACTTTATCAAAAAAAAAGGAAAGAAAAATTTCAGATTCATGCAATAAGAAATGAAAAAGGCAAAATCACTACAGATCTTATAGAAATTCAGAAGATCAACACCTTCCAAAATCTTTTCTCTCACAAGATGGAAAAAAAAGGAAATGGACAGCTTCCTAGATATATATGAATTGCTAAAGAAGATAAACAAATTCTGAACAACCCAACATAATGTAATAATAATGTAAACCAACAACAGGAAATAAATTTGAAAATGTAACCAAAAGCTCACCAACAAAGAAAATCTCAGGTCCTGGTGGATCCACAGCTGAATTCTATAAGAAATTTAGAGAACATTTAATATCAACTTTTCTCAAACTCTTCAATAAAATTGAAAGGAAATAATTCTCCCAAACTCATTCCTAGAAGCAAGCATTATTCTGCTACCCAAACCAGAAAAAGACCCAACTAAAAGAGAACTACAGGTCAATCTCTCCGATGAACATAGATGCAAAAATCCTCAATAAAATCCGGGTGAAGACAATGCAGCAAACCAAGTGGAATTTGTCCCACAAATGCAGGGATAGTTCAATGTATGCTAATGCATAAATTTAATACACCACATCAACAGAGCCAAAGAGAAAAACCACATGATCATCTCAATAGATGCAGAAAAAGCTTTTAACAAAGTCCAACACTCATTCATGATAGAACCCTACAGAAAATCAGAATAGATGGTTCTTACCTCAACGTGATAAAAGCCATCTATGAGAAACCAACAGTCAACATCATACTAAATGAACAAAACCTGAAAGCCTTCACTTTAAAATCAGGAACAAGACAAAGATATCCACTATCACCAATTCTGCTTAATATAGTTCTGGAAACATTAGCCAAAGCAATTAGACACGAGAGAAAAATGAAAGGAATAAGGATTAGGAAGGAAAAAGTAAAAATTAGCATTATTTGCAGATAACATAGTACTTCACATAGAAGATTCTAAAAACTCCATTAAGACACTTGTAGATTTAATAACCAAATTCAGTAGATTAGAAGGATACAAAGTCAACACTTAAAAATCAGTAACATTTTTACACAAACAAGAAAATTCGCCAAGAGAGAATCAGGTAAACTGCGACTTTAACAATAATATCTAAAAAATGAAATACTTAGGAATCAATCTAATAAAGTAAAATATTTATACAGTGAAAATTATAGTATTCTGAGAAAACAGATCAAAGAGGATTTTTGAAAATGGAAGGATAGTCCTAGCTCCTGGATAGAAAGAACCAATATTGTGAAAATAGATCTCCCAAAATTATTATACAAGTTCAATGCAATCCTGATTAAAATACCATTAATATAACACACCGATCTGTAGAAAACATTCCTAAAATTCATCTGGAACAGAAGAGACCTAGAATAGCAAAAGCAATCTTGGGCAACAAAGGAAAGGCAGGAGGTTTCACAATTCCTGACCTGAAATTATATTACAAAGCTACTGTGATAAAGTCAAAATGGTACTGGCATAAAACACTCCCGAGGATCAATGAAACAGATTAGAAGACACAGGAACAACTACAATCACACTCACCCACCTTATTTTTGACAAAGGGGTCAAACATTTTCATTGGAAGAAAGCCTCTTTAAGCAATAGTGCTGGAAAAACTGCTTCTCACATGCCAAAGGCTTAAATTAGACTGATGTCTATCACCATGCACTAAAATTCAATCAAAATTGATCAAAGATTTAAACATTAAAACAGCAATTAAATCTCCTAGAGAAAAATTTAGGTAGAAAATTTAAAGACATATGGGTAGACAGAGAGTTCATAAACAAAAGCCAAACTGCACAGGAAATACTTCAAAAAATTAACCAGTGGAGTCTTATCTTTTTGAAAGTTTCTGCATGTCAAAAAAAAAAAAAAAATAGGGCCAACCAGATAGCTCAGCAGATTAAAGTACCTGCTTATGCAGACACAGGGATTGGGTTTTGATCCCTGACATGCCACACTAGCCCCCACTCCCAGGGTGCACTGAGACAGTGAATGAGACTGGGCATGGTGGCCCACGCCTGTAATCCCAGGGCTTGGGAAGCTGAAAACAGGAGGATCACTATGAGTCTGATCTATGTAGTGAGATCCTGTAGACCCTCTACTAAATATTAAATATAAATTAGCAACAGAGTAAAAAGAAAACCCAGAAACTGGGAAAATATCACAGCTGACTGTTCCTCAGACAAAAGAATTCTATCTAGAACTTATAAACAATCTTAAAAAAATCAAGCCCCAATATTAAAAGATCCAATCAAAAAAGGGGCATGTGAGATGAATATACACTCCTCAGATGAAGAAATATAAATGATAAATAAATATATGAAAAATGTTCAACATCATTGGTAATTCAAGAAATTCAAATTAAAACAACACTGAGATTCCATCTCACCCCAGAAAGAATGGCTAGCATCCAGAAGTCAACCAAAAAGAAATGCTGGAGAGGCTGTGAGGAAAAGGGAATTTTTTCCACTGTTGCTGGGAGTGCAACCTGGTACAACATTATGGAAATCAGTGTCAAGATTCCTCAAAAAGCTAGGATTGGTGATCCCATTTTACCTACCTATTCTCCTGGGAATTTTTCTAGAAAAACTGTAAACATCATACCACAGTGATTTATATGTACCCATGTTTATAGGAGTACAATTTTACTTTTTAAATATACAATACAGGGTCTCACTATACAGTACAGACATGTACTGATCTTCTTGTCTCAGCCTCTCTGGTGCTGGGATTACAGATGTGCACCATCATGCCTGGTTCATGGGCCAGCACAGTGTGCCTGGGGTTCTGGGGCCTGCACAGCATGAGGTACTGGGGATCAAACTTGGGACCTGCACTTGCTAGGCAGGTGCTTATGTCACTATGTTCTCTCCAGGAGAATATGGCAGTGCAATTTGTCATAGCTAAGTCTTGAAAGCAACCCAAATGCCCATCAACTGAGGAATGGATAAAGAAAATGTGGTATCTTTACACAATGGAGTATTGTTCAGCTATAGAAAAGGTTAAATTTGAGGCTTTTATTGGTAAGTGGATGCAACTAGAGAAACAAAACAGACCCGCATATGCAAACATCATATTGTCTTCCTAGAGTAAGTACCGGCGAAAGTAAATGAAATCTGAAGGGTAGAATAGACACTGTGAAAAAGGAATGAATCTGTCTGAAAGGAAGGAACTGCTGAGATGAGGAGAAAGAACAGAGAGGAAATGGGGGAATGAAATATGTCTATGTATGTATGCTTGATGGCTTGGATAATTGTACTGTGGATTTGTGCTTATCTAGGGAGAGGACCAATTAATGCTTAATTTTTTGTCTTCTTTTTTCACTCTTTTTCCTCTTTCTCTCTCCTTAACTTCCTACTACTTTTTTTTTTGCTTTATGGTTTATTTTTCTAATTTTTCATGCATATATCTGATAATCTGATTAGCTAAGTTGAAGACACTATGCAATACAAAAAATACTGTCGAATTCATATTATTTTGTTTAATGAAATTCTGCATCATTTCTAAAAATTTTTATCACTATTTTGTATTCACTTTAAAAATAAATGGGCCAGTAGCCTTTTAAGGTTAGTGAAGATTCAGGACATAGGAGAAACTGTACTGTAACATCATGTAACTCAGTTGTGTCCCAAATTTTCTGATCAAGGAGATTATGGGGACACAGAGGAAAGTGATCGATGATGTAGAGTGTGCCTAAGGAGAGTCACATGAAGAGAAAACATTCTCTCAGGCTTTCACAGAGAGCAAATTGGTCAAGCAATGGCTGTGACTCATCCACATGGCTGACACTGACAGAGGATCTACAAACTGCAGTACAGGGTTTCAGGATAAATCCTGAGGGGATTTGACTGACCTTATCAGATACAAAAGTTACATTTCTTGTTATATAGGCCTTGCTTTGTCTTCATCTTAACCATCCAGCAGAAAAGTATAAAAGTAAAGTATAAAAAGTAAAGCCATATTAATATGCTGAGGTGTAAAAGACTCAAGTCCACAACTTCTGACATTGCCAGTCTTATGGAAAACCCACTACTATTATGGACTACTGGACTATATTGGACTATTTTGCTGAATTCACACACCTACAATATTTAAATGGCAATGGAATACCCTTCTCTTACAAAACTAAACAAAAAAGGGGGATACAAATGAATGAACATTTTGTATCTGTATATTCAAAATAGTTAGGATAGATGTACAGCTGCATTCTCTTAATTCAATGAATAGAGAGATTTATTCTAATAGTGTTTGTGGACAGGATCTACATCTACATGTCTACATCTTGTACGATGGATACCATTAAGACAACAATATACAATGTATTAATTATTGAAACTGTGCTAATAATCAGTTTTGAAACTGTCTCATTGTTATTTCTCAATAAAACTATTAAAAAAATAAAATAAAATAAATAGGCCAGGGAGATAGATAGCTCAGTAGAATAAGCACTTGCCTGGCAAGTCCAGGGTTCTGAGTTCAATCCCCAGTACCGCAAAAAAATGAATGAATGAATTAATTAATTAAATTTAATTAAATAAAAATAAAAAGTGCTTAAGTAAATGAAAGTAAGTTGAAAATATTTCATGTTTATTATCTGACCATAGTGCAATAAAATTGTAAATCAATATGTAAGAAAAGCACAAGAACTCCATAAAAGCATGGAAATTAAGTAACACCCTACTGAACAATTAATAGGTCATAAGTAAAACTAAAGATGAAATAGACAATATCTATAATTAAAAGATAATTCTGACGCAACATACTGGAATTTTTGTGATTTAATGAAACAGTCCTAAGAGGGAAAATTGTAGTGGTGGATTCTCAGATCAGCAAAACAGAGTGAACTCAAACCACCTAATTTCAAACCTTGAACTACTAGAAAAAGAACAAGTCATATCTAAAGCTCTAATGAGGGAGGAAGTTATGAAGATTCCAGCAGAAATTAATGTAATTGAATATAAAGAATTAATGAGTTGATTCTTTGAAAGTTTAAATAAAAGTGCTATATACTTAGCCAACCTTATAATAAGACAGGAAATGACTAAAATCCATTCAATAAGGAATGGAAAGGGTGAAACCACAATCGACCCATGAAAGCAATCCTAGAGGAAAACTGGAAGATCATCTGGATCTCTACTTCAAGAACCTTTATTTTAATGAGATTGAAATCACAGAAGAAATTGACTGATTCCTACGTACATATGAATTATCAAAACAAAGTCAAGGAGACAAAAAACTAAATACACCAACGTCCATCAATGAAATTGAAGATGCAACTAAAAACTTACCACCACTTCCAGGTGTGGTGGAACACCTCTGTAATCCTGCCACTCAGAAGGCTGAGGCAACAGGATTCCTTTGCATTTCAGGTCAGGCTGGTCTCTATACTGAGTTCTAGTTCAGCCTGGATTACAAAACAAGACCCAGTCTGAAAGATAAAAAACAAAAACAAAAAGATGGAATCTCTCAAACAAAGAAAATTCTAGAAGCTGGTGGACTCACTACTGAAATTTGCAACTTTTAAAATTTTGTTTATGTCTGGTAGCAGCAGCACCAGTGTACTAGCTAGAGTTTGCTCCAGAGTAAAAGAATCTGATTGACTTTATTTGTTCAAATAGGAAGGGGATGTAGGGAGGAGAAGGGGGAAATAAAGGAAGGAAAAGGAAATAATTTAGAAAAGAGGGATAAAATGGAAATAATTTTTGTAAATAAGAATAGGAAGATATTTTAAAGGGAAGGAAAAGAATAAAGGATAATGAGGAACCAAGATATATTACACACAGGTCCAAATTCCCTATGACAAATGTGATCATTATGTATATCTAAATTGTACCAATGAAGTTAATAAAACCATTAATATCTCTGGTATCATGAAAAAAAAGAATTGGGTGGAGTTTTTGCAAAAGTAACTGTTTGGTCTTTCTCCAACACCTTCTTATCTAGACCCACAGGAACTCCACTGTGGTTCCTGAGGACATCAAGGGCACTCATGATTGTTGAGGAGCCTGTGGAGAACAGTGGGTCTGGTGGGAAGAGGGTGTTTCACCATCTCTGAAAAAGTAGTAGCAAAGGCCATTCTTTCATTGGTTTGCCCAATATGTTCAAGCAACTCTTTCTTGGAGTGATAAAGACAGCAAGAGACTCCACCTTCACAGGGCTTCTAGTCTGACAGGAAAGACACAATTATATGGTTGATTATAACATGAAACCCATGAGAGCAATACTGGAGGAAGTGCTGAGTTCCATGGAGCTAAAGATAGATGACATCAGAGTGGTGGACACCAAGGACAGTTCCAACCATGAACAGAGGTAAAATAAGCTCTCAGGTGCCCAGGAGGATGTTAACTCAAGCTGTCCCAGGACATTTTCAGTATCCACCAAAGAAGCCATATGAATTCCCTGGGACTCTATCAGAGACAATAATAGTAATAATAATAATAATAATAATAATAATAATAATAATAACCGGAGAGTTTCAAGATTCTGGTGTCTCTGCTGCTAGACACACAGAGCCTAATGGTTTTTAATTTGTATTACAAGTGTCAACCACACTTTTAGCTGACTTCACTCTACAGAAATCTGATCACATGCAATGACTGCTAAAAAATGTCTTTTCCAAATATAATATTTTTTCATAAAGAAGAAGTGCTATTCTGCCAGGGAGAGTTATTCATTTACCAAAGTTAATTTTTCTAAGAAGTAAGTTCCCACCATCTTGGAAAGACTGTCACAAAAGCACTTGGCAAACCAGGGGAACCCTGAGGTAATTAAAGCATGTGCTTCTGGCCCATCTCAGTTCTCATCAAGTTGCCCAACAATGAAGAGGCACAAACTCCTGCACTGAGAAACTTTGAAATTTCACTACAAATTACCAGAAATGTCTTTAAAGTGTCTTTTAATTTTATTTTAAATTGTTATATAAGTTGTGCATTAATCATACAACAGGCAAAAGAAAATATTAGCATGAAAACAGTGCATTGCCTCCAAATGTTTAAGCCATTAATGCTGCAGGAAATAAACTGGCTGCATGCCCCAAAGTGAGAAAAAACTTTTTCACTCTTTATATTACATACTGCCTTTTTAAAAAAACCATCAAACCAGCACCATTGGCACAGTTGTCCCAAATCTAAATCAAAAACTTGGGATTCATCCTAGATCTAGTTAGATTTTATTTTCCGTTTTTATTTTTCAATATATAAATTAGGGACAGCAATATTTTCTACTATGGATGCTATAAGGTCTAAACTGAGTTCATGGATATAAAGTACAACAAAATAATAGATTCTCCACAAAAAAATTCTCTTCTTTCCATATGTGTATTCCAATGAAATTTTGACATATGGCAATGAAATATAGTAAGTCTTTTAAATCATCACAGAATTTTTCTTCAAATTATATGAAAGTCAAAACACTTAAAGTTTAATTTTTTTTTTTTTTTTTTTTTTCAGAACCGGGGATTGAACTAAGATCCTTGGGTTTGCCAGTCAAGTGCTTATCCTACTGAGCAATCTCCCCGGCCCTAAAATAAGTAATTAAGTCCATTGCCCAGGGATGGTCTGGCCAGTGAGAGGAATCTGAGTTTGGCTCCTCCCTCCCTCCATTGACCTAGGACAGCATGGCTAGTAAGGGAAGTCTGAGATCGGTCCCTTCCTTTGTCCACTGGTGGGACACAGGGCTTGAGAACCTGTGGGAATGTGAGAAACACAGTAGGACCCTGGTTAAGGCACACACAATAGACAGGCAGAACTAGAGGCATAGAAATATCCCAAGAAACAGTAGCAATACAAGCCAACAAGTGATCTCTGTGCTTTCCTTTTGTTTTATTCTACTTATCCTCTTCTTTTTTGTGAACTATCTCACTTGACTTTATGATACTTTCATGAGAGTAAATATTGCCTCTTCTCTTTCTGGTTCACTTCAAAACTCTCAGTCCTTCTCTTCCAATCCTTCCTTCCTGTGCCTTATTATTACCCAAGTCCTGGGTGGTCATCCTGTGCCCTCTAACCCTGTTCCTACTATATTTAACCCCATTCATCTCTCCATCCTACCTTCCTGACACCCTCACCACACACACAACAGGATAAAATCACTCTACAAAGGAGGAAATTACTACCTATAAGTTCCTGGTATAAGTTGGACTATATTAAATTTCTGTACACCATCCTCCTACAGTTATAGATATCAGGATAATATTTGCTACAGCTTGTCAGTAGCCAACTGTACTTCCTGTTATTACTAAATGAACTACTTTAACCAGGACATCATACATGTCTAACCAGTTTTTTGTCCTTGTATGACAATGTAGCAATTGAAAGAAATAAGCATCACCATAGTGCAATATCAAATGAATGGGCCTTAAGTCAGATAGGTAGCAACTTCTCAGTCTTGATATACTAAGAAGGTAGGTTATTGGGATAGACAAACAGACCAAGAACTACCTCCATCTAGAAGACATCCATAGGAACAGACACCTCCTAGGAAAGCATGAACACCAACCTCAACAAGAAGAGGAACAAAAAAACACAAATTCACATGATTAGGTCTGAAAAAGGAAAATCAGAACATGTCCCACAAAAATCCAGGAAGTCATCAATACCTACTATAAGAACTTGTATTCTAATAATACGGAAAACACAAAAGAAATTGCCAGATTCCTAGACACAATGGGATTGCCAAAACTAAATCAAGAAGATGTAAAAATTCTAAATAATCCAATATCAGCAATGAAATTGAAAATGTAATCAAAACTTCAGAAAAAAAAAAGAAAGAAAGAAAAACCCAGGTCTTAACAGATTCACTGCTGAATACTACAAAAAAATTTAAAGGAGAAATAATGGTACTAATATTTAAACTCTAAAGAAATTGAAAGAGAAGCAGTACTTCTACAATAATTTCTGGATGCAAGAATTACCCTGACTCCAAAATGAGAGAAGAACACAAACAAAAAGAAAACTAAAAACCAATCTCCCAAATGAGCATAGATGCAAAAATCTTCAATAATATACTGTCAAACAGAATTCAGCAAATCATCAAGATTATACATCATGACCAAGGAAGATTCATCCCAGGAATGAAGGGATGGCTCAATATATACAAATCAATAAATGTAATATACCATAATAACAGAACCAAAGACAAAACTTACATGATCATCTTAATAGATGCAGAAAAAACTTTTGACGATGTCCAACACCCTTTCATGATAAAAATCCAACAGAAAATTGGAATAGCTAGTCTTTACCTCAATCTTATAGAAGTCATCAATAACAAACCAACAGCTAACATCATATTTAGTGGTCAAAAGCTGAAAGCTTTCAAAATCAAGAATAAGAAAGATATCCATTATTACCATCTCTATTCAACATGGTTCTAGAAACATTAACCAGAGCAATTAGAAAAGAAAAAATAAATAAAAATAGGAAAGAAAGAAGTTAAATAATCACTATTTACAAATGACATGATACTCTACATAGAAGACCTCAAAACCTCAACCAAGAAACTTGTAGACTTAATATCCAACTTCAGTAGTATAGCTGGACAAAAAGTCAAAACTCAAAAAACTATACACAAACAACACACTCACAGAGATAAAAATTAAGGAAATGCACCCTTCATAACAACATTCAAAAAACAGTGAAATACTTAGGAATCGATCTAATAAAGGAGGTAAAAGTTGTGTACAGTGAAAATTACAGTGTCCTCCATGAAAAGGAGATTTTAGAGGATATAAGAAAATAAAAGATATCCTTTGCTCTTGGACAGGAAGAACCAATATAGCAAAAAATAGCCATGTAACCAAAATTATTATATAGATTTCATGCAATCTCAATCAAAATACCATTAGCATACCTCACAGATCTAGAGAAAAAATTCCTAAAATTCACTTGGAACCAGAAGAGACCTAGAATAGAAAAAGCGATTATGGGCAAAAAAAATCCACAGCAGGGGGCATCACAAGCCCTGAAATTATATTGCAAAGCTACTGTGATAAAGATCTGCATCATATTGGGAACAACAACAAAAAAAGGTCTGAGGATCACTAGAATAGAATAGAAGATGCAGATACAACCCCAAACACACTCAGCCACCTTATGCTTGGCAAAAGACTGAAACAAGTTCACTGGAATAAAGTCTTTTTAATAAATGGTGTTGGGGATACCTGGCTTTCCACATGCTGAAGACTAAAACTAGATGCATATCTATGACCAAGTACTAAACTAAAATAAAAATGGATCAAAGATCTAAGTATTAAATTAGAAACACTAAATCTACTGGAAGTGAAAGTAAGCAGAAATCTCAAAGACATAGGTGTAGACAGAGATCTCATGAACAGAAACCAGATTGCAAGTGAAATATTACAACGAATCAACAAATGGGATCCTCGCCTTACTAATAGCTTTTGTACAACAAAAGAAATCACCAACAGAGTAAAAAGGAAACCCAGAATTGGGGGAAAAATTATAACCAGTTCTTCCTCAGACAAAGGACTGAATATTTATATCTAGAAAATATAAATAGAAAACAACCAGAAGTGCCCTCAAATTCCAAGACCCAATCCAAAAATGTGCATCTGAGATGAATACACACTTCTCAGAGGAAGAAAAACAAATGGCAAATAAACATATTTAAAAATTCAACAAAATTGGTTATTTGAGAGATACAAATGAAAACAACACTGAGATTCCATCTCACCCCAGAAAAAATGGCTATTACCAAGAAATCAACTAATAACAAAGGCTGATGAGGCTGTGGGGGGAAAGGAACCTTTTTACAGTGTTGGTAGGAGTGTAGACTTGTGCAACCACTGTGAAAATCAGTATAGAGATTAACTAACTAGGATTAGTGGTTCCATTCAACCCAGCTATTCCCCTCTGGGTGTCTTCCCAGAAAAATTAAAAACATCATACCACAATAGTATATGTCCACACATGTAGCAGAGCAGGTTGTAATAGCTATACTTGGAAACAACTCAAATGCCCACTGTTCAAGGAATGGATAAAAAAAAGATGTAGTTTTTTTTATATATAATGGAGTACTACTCATCCATAAAGAAAGATAAACTGGAGACTTTTATAGGTCAATGGATGTACTTTGAGACCATACACATAAGTGAAATAAATCAGACCCATTAATGTAAATATCATATTGTATCACTAATGTAAGAAACTGAATGAGTACATGAGGTCCAAAATGTACAATAGAAATTATGAATTGGGAAGAAACTGTTCAAAAGAAAAGACAAACTGTGATGGGGTAGGGGGCAATGAAAAAAGCAAAAGAAGAAAATATATATTTATACACAAGATAGTTATACAGCCAGTTTCTCTTAGTTTGTTGAAAAGAAAGACTTGTTCTAATATTGTTTGGACAAGATATCATGCCTATATCTTGCCCTCTGAATAACTACTACAAAAAGAACCATACACAATGTATTAATTATTGTAACTCTTCTACTAACTTCTTTTGAAAATGTTTTATAGGGGCCTTTTTTTCTCTGAAAAGTAAAAAACATAATTAAGGTTCTAGAAATTTTACTTCTATTTGAATTTCTCTGCTGACTCTTGAAATCATTCTTTCTGTGAATCAATCTTTCTGTCCAAATGTTACAACAGTAATAATTGACTTATATGCAGAGAAAATGGCATTTGAAAAGATATTTTAAACATGCAACCATTGCTGCTTGAGTGCCAACCATGACTTTGATTTTCTAAGTCCAATTGAGAAGTTTCCATTTGTCTCCTAGGCACAAATAAGAAACACAAAGGGAAAGAGATGGTCCCCTTGGTGCCTAGATTACATAGTGAGTTCAAGGTCAGCCTGCACTACATAGACAGACCCTATTAAAAACAAAATAAAACACCCTCACCAGAAAACCATCACAATGAGAAATAAAATAAGCTATGCAATATGAAAAGATGGATTCATTAGATAGATGAATGAGGTAAACTCTCAAGTTAAATTTTTCTGTAGTAAATTAAAATTTGTCATCGTTTTCTTACCCAACAAAATAATTTTTAAATATTTAGTTATAAGCTACTAAAATGATTGCCATAGTAAAAGTAAATTTGTAGGCAAGGAGCTACAGCCTGCCACCCCACCCACTGTCACAGAAGGCAGGCAGAGCCCCAGACTGCTACAGGGTATGGGTAAGCTCAGCCCTGCTTCACCCTCCACCATCAAGGGAGCCTCTCTGAGTTCAGACCCATCTCCCAACCATCGTAGGAGCCTTGGTGGGCTGTAAACTGCCACCCCCATCATTGCAGGAGCCTAGCTAAGACTTGTGACTCCCTCTGTCCCACCATGCAGGAAGTTACCCTGAACTCCAGAAAGCAAGAGCTTTGGCAAGCCTACCTCATTCTCCCCACTGTGTTGCTGACCCTTGTGACCCACCCACTTTCCATCACTGCTAAGTCTGAGTGAACACTGGGAGCTTCAAAAATGTCAAGATGAAGGAGCAAAAGGCAAACTCAGACCTCCAGGCAACACAGAACAAGTCTAGGAGACACAGATAAAGAAGAACTTGGAAGGCACATACCTGAAATTTCTGAAATGTTTGCAACTGAAGTAAAAAATAAGTCCATCAGACTATAGAAGAAATATCACCACAAATAATCTCTCAAGTAAAAAAAAAATGAAAACAATTATAAAAGAATTGCTCAGCACATCTAAAAAAAAGGCATAGATAAAAAATAGAAGAAGATAGAAAAATGATGGAAACATTAAATAAACAATACAGGAAAGAATCAGAATGCATGAAACAGATTCCAACACGTATTCAGATATCCAACGAATTCAAACAAGTTCCAATGTGCTGGTAAAACTGCTTGAACAAAACTGAAAATAAACTTTCAGACTTTGAAGACAGCATTATAGCTAGTGATCACAAAATGAAGGGTCTCTTAAAACTAAGGAACCAGGAAACAATTCAATAGCTGCAAGATGATGTAAAGGAAAACAATATAATACTGATAGATGTCAACAAAACAGCAGGAGTCAACACAAATAGCATAAAAAGACTATTTGCAGAAGTAGTAGTAGAAAATTTCCCAAGTATGAGAACCTACTCTGACATACAGTAAATTGAGGCATATAGAATTCCAATTAGTTATAATCAAAATAAATTCACACC
>NW_004524784.1:4165563-4167068 GCF_000260255.1 Octodon degus | reverse complement strand
AACATGACAAAGATAAGCTGATACCTATCAGTTATAACCATCAATGTAAATGGCCACAATTCAACAATCAAAAGAAATAGAGTGGTAGAGTGGATCAAGAAACAAATTACAACAATATATTGTATGCAAGAAACACATTTAACTCTAAAGGAAATTCACAGACTTAAATTCAAAGAATGGAAAATAATATTCCATATGACAGGAACACAGAAAAAAAGCAGGGACAATTATTCTGGTTGCGGATTTCAAAACAAGAATGATCAAAAGATATAAAGAAGGTTACTACATACTTACTAAGGGAGAATTGCAAGAGGAAGAGATACATATATATATGTAGGAGCACCCAACTATATAAGAGAAATTTTAACATTTTAACAGACATGAAAAATCCAAAGAGCAATAATACAATTGTATGGGGGACTTTAACACCACATTGTCATAAAGTGATAGATCAACTAGGTAAAAAATCAACAAAGAAATAACAGAACTAAGTCAAACTTATGAAGAAATAGACTTAGTAACCCTTTACAGAGTGTTCTACCCACTAACATCAGAATACACATTCTTCTCAGCAACACATGAAACATTCTCCAAAATAGACTATGTACTAGCACAGACATAATGCCTAAGTAAATGTGAAGGATTTGAAATTATTCCATGCATGTGATCTGAGCATAGTGCAGTGAAAATGGAAATTATTGACAAAAGAAATTTCAAAAACTCCATAAACATGTGGAAATTAGAGAACACCTTCCTGAACAATCAATGGATCACAGATGAAATGAAAAAAATAATTAATATTTACAATCAAGTGAATATGCAGACACAACTTACCAGAACCTGTGGAAAGCAGTCTTAAGAGGGAATTTACAGCAGTAAATTCTCATATCAGGAAAACACAACAAACCCAAATAAATGTTCTTAGATTACACATCAACCTCCTAGATAAAGAAGAGCAAGTCAAGAGCAAAGCCCAATGAAGGCAGGAAGTTATAAAGACCATAATAAAAATTAAAGCAAGGGATATGAAGACAATAATATGAAGAATTAAATAATGGACGAGTTGGTTCTTTGAAAGAATAAGTAAAACTGATAAAGCCTTAGCCATTCTTATTAAAAAAAAAAAGGAAAGAAAAAACTCAAATTCATGCAATAAAGAAAGAAAAGGGTGAAATTATTATAGACCCTATAGGAATTCAGAAAATCATCAGTTCCTGCTTTGAAAATCTTTACTCTCACAGGACGGAAAACACAGAAGAAATGGACAAATTCCTAGATACATTAGAATTACCAAAGCTGAATCAAGAAGATATGAATATTCTAAATAACCCAGTGTCAGTCAATGAAATTGAGATCTGAAACTCTGTCTTCACATTCACTTAAATGGTTTTTCAAGCTTGTGATTGAGAGTTTAATTTCCTCTATATCTCTTTGACTCTGCTTCATGCGATCTATTTCTTTCCTGTATTGCTCATTCAAGGAATCCATCATTTTTCTAATCTCCT
>NW_004524784.1:4162679-4164660 GCF_000260255.1 Octodon degus | reverse complement strand
ATGGTTTCAAAGCTGAATTCTACAAGAAATTTAGAGAAGCTTTAATATCAACTTTTCTCAAACTCCTCATTGAAATTGAAAAGAAAGAAATTCTCACACATTCCTGAATGAAAGTATTACTCCAATACTAAAATCAGAGAAAGACCCAACCTAAAAAAGAAAACTATAAGCCAATCTACCCAATAAACATAGATGCAGGGGCTGGTGAGATAGCTCAGCAGACTAAAGTGCCTGTTTAGGCTAGCACAGGCACTGCAGTTTGATCCCTGGCACCACATGGCACATCAGCCCTGACCCCAGGATGGGCTAAGCCAGCCAGAGTCCAGGTATAGTGGCACATAACTATAATCCCAGCACTGGGGAGGCTGAAAGCAGGAGGATCACCATGAGTCTGAGCTGCATAGTGAGACCCTGCAACAACCAAATACATTTTTTAAAAAGATGCAAAAATACTCGATAACATTCTGCAAACAGAATGAAGCAAATCATCAGGAACATTAAACATTATGATCAAGTGGGATTCATCCCAGGAATGCAGGGATGGTTCATACATGCAAATCCCTAAATCTAATACACCACATCAACAGAGGCAAAAACAAAAATTACATGATTATCTCAATAGATGCAGAAAAAGTTTTTGACAAAGCCCAATACTCATTCATGATAAAACCTTAGAGAAAATAGGAATAGATGGTCTTTACCTCAACTAGATAAAAGCCATCTATGACAAAGCAACAGCCAATGTCATACTACATGGGCAAAGACTGAAAGCCTTCACTTTACAAGCAGGAACAAGACAAGGATACCCACCATCACCACTCCTATTCAGTATAGTTCTGGAAATATTAACAATAATAATTAGACAAGAGAAAGAAATAAAATGAATAATGAATGGAAAGGAAAAAGTGAAGTTATCTTTATTCGAGATGACATGATTCTCTACATAGAAAATCACAAAAGCTCCACCAAGAGACTTATAGATTTAATAACTAAATTCAGTGGCATAGCAATATACAAGGAAAACACACAAAAATCAATAGCATTTCTGTACACAAACAACAAAATGCACTGAGAGAGAAATTAAGGAAACCCATCTTTCACAGTAGCATTTCAAAAAAAATGAACTCAATATAACAATGGAAGTAAAAGATTTATACATTGAAAATTGAGTCCTCTGAAAAAAAGATTGAAGGGGATTTCAGAAGGTGGAGGGATGTTCCTTGCTCCTGGATAGAAGGAACTAACATTGTGAAAATGGACCTACTCCCAAAATTGTTATATAGATTCAATGCAATCCTGATTGAAATACCATTAGTATACCTCACAGATGTAGAGAGGGAATTCCTAAAATTCATCTGTACCCAGAAGAGACCCAGAATATCAGAAGCAACCCTGGGCAACAAAGGAAAGGCAGGAGGCATCAAATTCCTGACCTGAAATTATACTACAAAACTACTGTGATAAAATAAGCACAGTACTGGCAATGAAGCAGACATGAGGATCAATGGAACAGGTTGGAAGATGCAAACACAACTGCAATCACATTCACCCACCTTATCTTTGACAAAAGTCCAAGCATGTTCACTGGAAAAAAGATATCCTTTTTAATAAATGGTGCTGGAAAAACTGACTTTCCACATACCAAAGGCTTAAATTAGACCCATGTCTATCACCAAGCAATAAACTACAATCAAAATGGAACAAAGATTTAAATATTAAAACAGAAACACTAAATCTACTGAAAGAGAAGGCAAGTAGAAATCTTGACATAGCAGTAGGTAGAGAGTTCATAAACAAAAAACAAACTGTATGTGAAATACTTCAAAGAATCAACAATTGGAATTTTTTTTGAAAAGTTTCTACATGTCAAAAGAAATCACCAGGGGAGCCCCCAGACCCAGTCCTAGCCCAGGTCCGGTGAGTGTGCGGAGAGTTTCCTGCTACCCTGCGCCGGCGGGACCAGTCCCAGCCCAGGCGCAGC
>NW_004524784.1:4161602-4162579 GCF_000260255.1 Octodon degus | reverse complement strand
TAAGAATAATATATGCAGTGTATTATTTGTTGAAACTGTACTTCCGATTTGATTTGAAACTGTCTCATTGCTATATGTTTATCAATAAAACTGTAGAAAAAAAAAAAAAGAAAAGAAATCACCAATAGAGTAAAAAGAAGCCCCATGAATTGTAAAAAAATTTTACTTGACTGTTCCTCAGAAAAAGGACTTCTATCTAGAACATGTAAAGAATTAAAATATATCAGGCCCCTAAAAGTCAAAGACCTAATAAAAAAATGTGAATCTTAGATGAATATACACTTCTCAGAAGAAAAAATGCAAATGGAAAATAAATATACGAAAAATGTTCAACATCATTGGTATTTCAAGAGGTGCAAATTAAAACAACAATGCGATTCCATCTCACTACAGAAAGAATGGCTACCATCAAGAAGTCAACCAATAGCAAACGCTGGAGGAGCTGTGGAGAAAAAGGAGCCCTTCTCTACTGTTGTTGGGAATGTAATCTGGTACAACCACTATTGAAATCTTTGTGGCAATTTCTAAAAAAAACTAGAAATAGAGGTCTCATTGAACCCAGCTATCCCCCTCCTAGATACTGAAAACATCATACTATAGTGATTTATGTGTACCTATATTTATAAAAGCAGAACAATTTGCCATAGCAAAATCTTGGAAGCAACCCAAATGCCCATCCACTGAGGAATTAGTAAAAAAATTATGAGCTATTTTTACACAATGGACTATTACTCAGCTATAAAAAAAGATACACTCAAGGCTTTTATACGTAAATGGATGCAACTAGAGACCACACTCATAATTCAAATAAATCAGACCTGCATGTGTAAACATGCATATTGTCTTTCTAGTGTAAGAATCTGAAAGAGTAAATAAAATCTGAAAGGAACAATAGATACTGTGAAAGGAAAAAATCTGTCCAAAGGGAAGGAACAACTGGGATGAGGAAAAGGACAAAAGAAAGAAGAAAGTAAAAA